>NC_141042.1:21200000-21485000 GCF_052040795.2 Danio rerio | reverse complement strand
GGAGAATCCTGCTCTGCCCCCCTCATATTGGGCCGCCTGACTTGCATGCCTTTCCGCAAACACAGAAAAATGTAATTCAGCGCGTAACGAGGCTGAGCATTAAAACTACACTAACCGAAAGCAAAACTTTTAAAAGCGAGACTTTTCTTCCTTTCTTTTGTCCGTTCTTTCTTTGTGTATATTATTTTTCTATTTAATTGCTGATGACTGCCTTTTCAGCTTTCAGCATTAAATTGAATGATTTATTATATTATTCCATTTGTTTTGTGGCAGAAATATTATTTATTAAATTGGCATGCATATAAAGCAATAGTACAAAATAAAATATTTCTTACTGCAATGTAACACTTAATTTGTGTTTGATGCAAACCATCAATGTATTTTTCCTAAAGTAACAGTAGGACTTTATATAGCAGATAACTTTTATTAAAGCACATTCAAGGCAGCATGATGATGAGAAATATTATTCATTATTAGTATTATTGTCATCATCGTCATCATTAATATTTTATAATTATTCAACATTCATTTTGGAATTATTGCACAAATATTAAGTCATCACAGCATTAGTTAGATAGTTGTTTCTGGGTTTTGTTAGTCCCAATTGATGTTTTCAAATACAATAAATCCCTTAATATAGAACTTGTCAAATATATCATTCATTTTTCATGCTTGCTCCTAAATTTTTTTCTGGCACTCCTAATATTTCAGGTTGGGAGCACTGGTGCTACCAAGTAGGAGTTAATTTCGAGCGCTGTGATGCATCAGCGGATTAATCGCTCATCTGCAAGGCTCGAGTGGGTTGACAATTTTTTTTATTAAAGTTTTTAATTTTTGTAATTTTATAACTCTTTGAAATAAAACTAACATATCTATAACACCCTAATGTTTCCTAAATATCATTGTATTTCTTTCTTACATTGTTATTTTTTTAATTACAAAACAGTATAGAACTCAGCCTTTCTACCTTTAATTACTATATTGGTTAAAATGACTGCATTCATGTCTGCTACTTTTCGCCGTGACTTTAAATATTTGCGCTTCTTTTTTTTTTTTTTTTTTTTTTTGCCTAGCAACTTCCTGGTAACATAAACAACTTTTTTTATAGCAAAAACATAAATTTACTTCAGATGTATCTTTAAAAAACGCATAATCTGTGCCGGGAAATAGCTCCTGTTTGAAAGTAAAAATGAAAGCGAGGCCCAGACCTTTGCGTGTTCTAGTATCTTAACTACATATTTATAGGCTGTATTACCAAAATAGATAATGTTTTAGGGTAATGGGGTGATGAAATATGATGACAGACATTCAGAGCTTAATTTTAATATCACAATCAAAGCTTTGAATGTAAATATGACGTGACGATATTTTATAAGAGAACGGTCAGAATGAAAAGTATGGTAGTTCTAATAGTTAGAGAATTCTAGCTCCACTATTAATATAGCCTACTCTCGTGTCTGTGTTAACACAGAATGAAGCAAGTGCATCGATTGCCATTCTGCCTAATCACAGACGTTACTTTTGAGCTCCTGAGCACACAGGCATTCAGCTCATGATGATATGCTCTCCCATTGGCTGCAGCTCGTCACTACATCTGACCACACGTGGGGTCGAGTCGGCCGACTGCTCTGGAATATTCAGCATGCTAGATATTGGATTTCCGTCTGCAAGGTGTTGGCGACGCTTCAGCGAGCCTCTTTGATGCGTTGCTCAGTAGTTCACACATAAAGACTGCCGAGCATTGTGCACCCGCAGATTTCTTCCTGATCACAGCCCGATCTGTCAGCGAGCTTGTTAACTTTCAAATTGGGCTTAAATCGGGCTTAAAATCCTTTAGTGTGAACTAGGCTTTAGCTGTGCAGTGTGTGTGAGCGGTAAAAGAACCTTTGTGATCTCACAAGGGCCGGAAGTATTTTTTGTAGTCCCCAAAATTCCTTCGCTGTAGGCTTTGCTAAACTAACTCTGTAAAAACCAAGGTCTACCTTTGCATTAAACTTTGAGCTTTTTACATTCAGAGATGTTTGTTCACACAGCTACATTACACATCAGCTAAAGTTTAAAATATGATATTGTAGTGGACCACCCCTTTAAAAAGCAGGTTGTCCACGGGGTCTTAATGTCTTTAATTTTAGGCCTTAAGTCTTAAATTCACTGAAATATTGTTTTGTAGGGTTTAAAACATTTTATACTGGTCTTAATTTTCCTCTGTCCAAGTAAAGATACCCAATCTGTCCAATAACCATCCAGTCACCATTAACATACAGTAGTCAACATTTGACATGGATCACCACCTTTGCCAAAGTTGTCCTAAAACTATAGAACGAAACCAATTCTTGTGCACGGAGAGTTTTGAAAAACATTTTGATTTACTTCGAATGTTGACTACTCTGTACTTGAGACTAGCCGCGTTTCCACTATCACGCCTAAAGCGAGCGAGCCAGGGCGAGCCAAGGCCAGTCGCGTTTCCACTGTCATTTCCGGGGCCTAATCGGGCCAAAGCGGGGCTTTCTCGGGTCCAGCGGCCGGCATTTTTCAGCCCGCCGAATATCTTGGGCCAAGGAGGGCCAGCTGGGGCTTTGGGGCGGAGTGAAAGGAGGGGCGGACTTTGCTCCGAGTCTCGGAAAGATGCGGTCATAACACTAGATTCCGATCGCACACAAGTAACTTGCATGCGCCGAACACACAAACAAATAAATAAGGGAAAGAAAACATCTAGCCCTATAGGCTGGGGTCTTTTTGCTTATAATCGGCCTTATGTTTCCGTATAAAATATAAGGCTGTTGCATAAAATAATAAAGTTACAATTTATAAGTGACATTTCTTTGCTGCGTCCTCTTTGATGTTTCAATAACGCATGATAATCTTTACAACATATTAAAGACACAGCAGACAGTAAAGGTTTTCGAGAGTTTGTTTGTCAACTTTAAAAGGTGTTTTTGCGCGTTTAGATGCCTGTATGTGTGTGTGAGACCGAGCAAAAGAGCGCTCCCTTCACAGCTCTGTTGATGCCGCGAGCGGCTTCTCTTTTTTTTTTTAATGAATACAACAGATAGACATAAAACTTAACAAATTATGTGGCCACTTTTGTAGACTCAAAACAGTAGTGTCATATCTTGATAAAATAGCCTAAGCTATATTAAAATAATTTAAAGAATTACAAATATCAGATATAATGAAATCGCAATAAGAAAATAAATAGGCCAATTTAAAACAAGCAAAAGCTAGCTATAACAATTTAGGTATATAGCCTACATAAATCAAATTGTTTTAAAGCCATATATAACTTTCATTTTACAAAGGGATCTGAAAAAAAAGATTTTAGATATTTTCTAAACGCGAACACCGAAGGTGGTTTGAAATACTACTTATAAAGTATTTGAATGATATTAATCAAATTGTGCAAACAGAGCATTTTTTTGGGTGAGTAAAAGCAGAAACTACGCTACCTTTTTTTTTTGTCCTGTGCAGCGCCGCTTTAAAAACGCATCAGGGAAAACTCCAAATACAAAATGTGTTCGGTGTTCTCAAACAAGTGTTGATGTTTTTATATGACGTGCTAAAATTGAAAAATGAAATTTACATGAAGAGCTTTATTAGTGAAAAGCTGCTGAGCGCAACGAAAATAGGCTATATTTTATTACTTGCTCTTATGTGCTGAAACACTTTCCTTAAGATCACAGAATAATATGCAACATCTAAATGTCATATAGCCTATGTAGAAAAATGTATATGTTTCAGGTCCGGAGCATTTGGGCTGAATGTTTGACTGTGTCTATCTAGCCTAAATGAGGATGTTATAAAATACATTTTCTACCACCGAATTATTAACGGAGACCACTTGATGCACGATGCCAACAGTCGGTCGGTGAGTAAGTGAATATGATCAATGAAAACACAAAGGCCCATGTGTAGACATATTATGCACTGCTGTACAGTAACATGTCATTTGTTTGTTTCGGATGTCTTCATTTTAATGCTTTCGTGATGATGATGGTGTGCTTTATCTGCCTGATTCCTGCTGAAGTGGGTGGGTTGTGTGACGTTTGATTCAGGGGATGTTCTGGGGCGGGGTCTGCATGACGGGCTGCGAGCTACTAGCCCGACAGTGGAAATGCGACATGATTTCGGCCTCACTGCTCAACCTCCCGGGCAATTGGCCCGGCCGGATTAAAGCCCTGGCTCGCACTAGCTCGACAATGGAAATGCGGCTAATGAGTGCTATATAAGTGACAACAGCCATTTTATTTAGCAAATTGACCAATTTTAATTCTGTAATCAGGGAAAGAACCCTAAAAACAATTACATAATTCCTTATGATACTTACAGAGCAGAGTTTCCCTTAACATTATTCTCCAGTTATACAAAAAGATGTTCAGAGGTAAGGGAAAGGAATATAATATTTATAAATGGTCATTGAATAGGCAAGGTTTTATAACAGAAAAGCATTAGGTTGAATAGGAGTTGTACTCTGTCCATTCGGACAAAAAACCAACTAAAATGTACAAAAAGTTAGGGTTGCCACGATACCATTAATTTACATTACAAGAGGGCTGTGCAATTATTCAAATCCAGTTTTGATTTCGATTATGGCTTCTAACGATTATGAAAAACTATTAATCAAGATAATCGATTATTCCATCATATAACTAGTATTCAGCTTAAGAAGACATTTAAAGGCTTAATTAGTGTAATTTGGCAAGTCATTGTATAACAGTAGTTTCGACTGTTATTTTTGAGTAATTTTGAGTTCAACTGATAATCTTTTTGAATAATCATGATTACAATTATGACAAAAATAATCGTGATTGATTTTTCCCATAATCTTTGAGATATGATACTGTAATTCATAACTCAAATCTATGAAATAAAAAAATGGTCAGAAATATTATGTTACGTTATAATAGATCTACTTGAATTTAATGTATGTAAAATTCCCTATTATTGAAAAAGTGGACAAATATAAACTTATAAAAATCTGCAAATAATAAATAATACTACTACTAATAAAAACATTTTATAAAAGCAAGTAGTCGTTAATAAACTAAAAAAAGCACCCCGAGATGAAGGCATGCAGGCAATGGTTTTTATATTTATGTAGAAAGTGATCATTTTTGTAATATTTTAATTCTTTTTATTCCTTTTCATTTGTAAAGATACTTGCGCATTGCTGTACATCCTGTGTGTAATAAGCAATGTGTAAGCATTTAATGTGCACAACTAACACGCTCTGCACTGGACTTTAGACCTGTTTTTAGCTGGTCAATTGCGCAGTGTATTATAGTTCCTCAAAATAGCAACACGCCAACAATGCGCCTTAGCACATCTTCTTTTTAAACTGGCACACTTATGAGTCCATGAAGCGGCGCCAATGAATTTGCTAAACGGTGTGGTGCAAAAAGGGGAAAATTAGGGTTGCGTTGGTCTGAAAAAAGCAACGAATCGCACCAAACGTCTTGTGCCGTCTTGCAGCGGGTGTATTTTAGGACCCTTAGTGTGTCTAAATGAACGCATTAAGAAGTAAAGCCTATTTTCACAAACAGGAGAGAAGCATAATGGGGCGGACAAAAGTCTTTTTTCCAAACGTTGCTAAGCTATGCGTCTAGCACAATTCAAATTCCGAATTTATAGTTGTATTTTGTCAGCGCTGTCCTGGATAGGTTTAAAGTTTATTCAAGTTCAACACCCCAAGTCTAAAAAGAAGCATTTTAGCCAACAGAAGGCATACATATAATATTTTTATTATTGTTATTTTATACTATATGATTGAGAAGTAATACTAATATTGTATACGATATCAATAACCGTATTTTAATTAGTATTATAGCTGTCTCAATTGACACAGTATGCACTCATGCACTATGTACTTATGCACTTACACACTCAACAGCATAGTACATGTATGTAGTGTCGTCCCACATGGAACACTGTTTTTTTTTACTAAGTGGAAATTCAAACGGTTTCCCAGATGACGTTTGACCGTTGCTAAATCAATGAAATAAATGACCAAACTATCAAATAATACCTGCCATGAATATAACCGCATTCACCATCGGGAGGCGCTAAAATCCCTCTTGTAGGAGAATTTTGCTTTCACCATCCAAAATAAAGTTATCCAACCTGTGTGCCCGATAGCTCTGCCCCTTCCGCCACGTGAGCAAACCTCCGGCCGTTGAGTGCGTGAATTGTCCATCATTACACACTTCATTTTACTGAGTAATTAAACTGCACTTATTATTTTTTAGAATTTTCAGTGTGAACGCACTACTTGCATTATACTATAAAATGGCGTAGAATCGTGCATAAGTATGCGATTTGGGACGCAGCTTATGTCTTTCTTCATTGCCATCTTGATTAAAAAAATTGTTTAAATTTTTAAAACCAAGTACAAAATCGTGATCATTATTCTGAGAAAAAAAACTGTGATTCTCATTTCATCCCTGCAGATCTATTAACAAGCAATCTCTACTTTCAAATAAAAAGATAATTTAGAAGTGATACTGACCTTAGCACACACAGCTACAAACCTCAAAACAAAACAAGGCAAGTAGGTTCTGATCTCATCCAAAACACCTCCAGTCCTCTATGCTGGTACAGTCTTCCGCTTTTCTTTACAGTTTCCCTTTTTTCCCCTGAAAGGCTTTATCTAAGGAAGGAAGTGCGACACGCTTTGTTTACACTTGCTGGTTTGAGAAACACTTCCTTCCAAGAAAGTCCTCCGTGACTTGCTGCATCTCACAAGATGAGATCTTTTCATACTCTGCCTCGCTAATTTCATCTGGTTTCAGACTGAATGGCCAAAACAATCAGGCTTTTCAGGCCTAACAATGTAATGAGCGGCCTGGTCCAGATGCACCTAGCATGTTTAGTGAAATTGCTTTGATGTCGATGAACACTCGGCCAGAAAAGATGTGTTATTTAGCATGAAGTGGGTTGTAGGTGGCACAATGATGAACCCTTCATCAAATGCAAGTACTCAAGGACATGTGGCCGATTAGCTTGCGTTCCTAATTGCGCTCCATATTAATGAAACGGCCTATACTGTGTTCCGTTGTCTTCATTGTGTTGGGTTTTTCCATATTTCTTGGCTCACGCTCCCGTCTAAAGCTCTTTATATTGGGAAACAGACCGCGTGGCTCAAGTGAGGAATTATTCTGTAAAGGTTTCCTCTTATTGCACTTGCGCGTCCTGTGTTTGACTTGTGAAATTCCAGACGTGGTTTCATGGGTGTATTTTGCAGCACTTTGTTGGGGTTTGTGCTGCTTTTGTAATGTTGATCCAACACTGTGTGCTTGTGTTTATTGGTCTTTGATTGCTTCTTGAAGTATCTGAGAGAGTCTTGTAAATGTGGATTTGACTAATGGAAATGCCAATGTTTGTTGGCTAAAAATAATAAAAACGTTTAGGCCAGTTTTAAATTCTTGTTTGTTCATTTCTGGTTCAAAACTGTGGGTGATGTTAGGGGTACTCGATTTTGGGAAAAATCATAGTCACGATTATTTTGGTCATAAATGTAATCACGATTATTCAAAACGATCATCAGTTGAAGTCAAAATTATTAACGCTCCTGAGAATTTTTAGCAGTATATTCTCTTATAAATATTTTTACTTCTGGAGAAAGGCTTATTTGTTTTCATTTGGCTAGAATAAAAGCAGGTTTCAATATTTCGAAATTCATTTTAAGGTTAATATTATTAGCCCCCTTAAGCAATATATTTTTTAATTGTCTGCTCTTTTGACTACTGTTATTCAATGAACTGCATAATTACCCTAATTAAGCATTTGAATTGCACTTCAAATCCAAATGCTTGTATTTTGAAAAATTTCTAGTAAAATATGTACTGTCATCAAAGCAAAGATAAAATAAGTCGTTTATTAACGATGTTAATTATGTTCAGAAATGGGTTGAAAAAAAAAACTTCTTTCCATTAAACAGAAATCGGAGAGGAAAAGGGTTGCTAATATTCAGGAGGGCTAATACTTTTGACTTCAACTGCATATATACAGTTATTTTCCACCCTGCTAAGGAAAGAGAAATAAATACAATAGAATAAAAATATGAAACAAACTGTGCTTTAAGCATCTTCACTGTAAGAAACACTTTAGCTACAAAAGTCCTCAGTCAAGAGCATTGAGGGATTTTCTCCTTTTGTTGTTTGATTAATGATAGAAACAGGCGGCAGCAGAAATATTGTGCGCTGTCACTTTAACGGTTTCTCTTTCACTTGTCTTTTGATTCCTTACTCGTTTGTTTGTTACACAAATTAGGGTTAATATGAATAATCACTAAAAGCCACGTTTTGACACCTATTTGACCATTACAGCTCAAGTTAAGATGACTTTAGATGTGTGCACTCTGCTCGCCTCAGTATGCAAATGAGACCGAATGCTGACAGCATGCTTCTGACTGTGTGCGCGCCACACACGCACGCAGACGCATGCAGTCTTTCGTGCTTTTGAAGAGCAACAAATGTGTACAAAGGGGGTGGTATATGATGCAATAATAGTTTATCTTGATTTATGGTTTGTCATAATTGTTTGAAGCCAAAATCAAAATCAGATTTTCGATTAATTGCAATTTAGTTTGTATCTAAATGAGAGTTAAATGCTTCGAATTATTAATATGAAGTAGAGTTTGGCATGATTTTGGCTAAAACGAGAATCATTATTTATTTTTTAATTTTTGCATAAGATCATGATTTTCTCCTAGTTCTGTAGATGTAAAAAGTTAATATGAATAAGCTATTATTATTATTATTTCTCAAACATGGTAAGACAACAATAATAATATTAGGCCTATGTGTAGGTCTACTGTTAGTTAAAAGGCTAAATTTTGTATAGACTCAGAATGGGGGACTTGACTAGACTTGGAATTTGTCCTGATTGTTAATGCACAGTAAAGTAATCAGAATACAACTATTCATAATTCTGAACTTGAATTATTATGTTTCAGACATATATGCTTGCCATTTTGTCACCTTGGAATTATAAGGTTCTATCTGCATTCTGAATGAATTTGAGACATTGAGCTTCCAAGTTCTTGCATTCTATATAGCAAGCAGTATGTGTGTAACACTTGTTTAATCATGAAAATGATGTGCGTGCTTTTGGTTTCACTTTCACTGGCAAATGTGGCTCATGTCTGGGATGCTTTTTCAATTTGCACCGCCTTAATGCTTCCTTCAAACTTGAAAATATAAATGGCTGAATCTTAGAGATGCTGGATTAAGATCGTGTGGGGATTCTAATAGAGATCTTTTTTTCCGATTAATCGCACAGCCCTATGATGAAGACTATACAATGCTATTTTACTTCTTCATTATTCAATTTTTGTACCTGGGTCCTAATAAGTAATAAATAAATCGCAATGAAATAAATGTCAACAACATGATAAGCTCAGATTTTTCTCCTATATTGATCTAAGACCCCATTACACAGCTGGAAATGCAACAATGGACATCTAAAAGTGTGTTGACATTAGAAATGCATTGCATTTTCAGCCACTGAAAATTTATCGTCTGAAAATATTGTCATTTAATGGACCCTCTAACTTTAGTGGCTTCAGGTATTGTTGGGGTACTCTTTTAAATCTGGAAGAATTAACAACTTGTATCGAAATGTATATTGTTATTGTTCAATATGGAAAATGATTTTCAAGATTGCATTTTTGTCATATCGCCTAGCCCTTTATTAATGTCATCTGTAACAATAGTATTGAGATTAGAAATGAATGATCAATTATTTAAAAAGAAATTAAAATTCAATAGTATTGTATAGATGTAATATGTTAATGTAAAATTAAAACTATATAATAAAATATTAAGGTCACGGATTTAATTAATTTAATTTTAAATGTAATTGAACTATTTGAATTTGATTAGTCAATATTTTTATCATTTTTTTATATTACTACCTTCACTAATATTAATAATATCATCTGTTTATTTATAAAGTTTTGTAATGGTAATAAATTAGTTGTTGCTATATTTACTTTAAATATATTAAAAAATCAAATTAAATATTCAAAAAGTTGTTCTAAAATGTATTCATCAATAGATCAAATAAGATGTACACTTTTTGTTTAACTTGGATTTCTTACATGACCTTGTTTGTTTTTCAGGGTCTGACTGCTAAACCACTAATAGGATTCACAGGAAGCCAAGGGGTGAGTTTGCACTTTTTTTCCTTCCCCTGCCTCTTTGTTTATGGCCATCCAGCACTCAAAACTTTGATTTGTCATGTTCCTTCGTGAAGCCCCAAACCTTGCGTGAATCTGGGACTCTCCCCAGTTACTGTGAACAAACCTGCTTATGTCGGTAAAATAAAAACCTTATTGACTTCCTGCAACACAGTCATCCACTGCAATAACCACAATATCCTCTGCTCGCGTTTGCAAAGTCAGCAGTCGATCCAGTGCTAGCTCACTGACGGCCATTCCGCTCATCTGGAAGTAATTTGGCAAAAACTTATCATTAAAACCTAGCTTTTTATACACTTGTTTTAATTTTTCATGCACTGTAGCTGAAGGCAGAGCTGGCGATGTTGCTGTTATCTGCATCTTGTGCTGAAGAATGTGGTTTGTCTGCCTCGGATACATTTCAGACCCCGAGAGCCAATTAAACAGAAGTTTGTTCCTGTGCACATGTCTCATGTAAACATGCAGAAACAAGACAGCAAGTTCTCAAACTGAAGCAGCTTGTTTTGTCGTTTAACGAGGTGACATTTACGACTTGTTTTTCCTAAACGTTCAGTCAAAATGACATGTCAGATTGGTTTCGAAAAACACCCTATTTTTGTGATTCTGTGGAAGTCAAAAAGAACAAGTTAGACAGAATCGTCAGGCTGCTTGTAGTCAGATATTATATTGCGTAATAGTTGATTATTGATAGCATTTTTATTAGCATTAATTTAGTTTTTGGTATTTATTATAATTTATACAAAACAATATTAAAAAAAAAATAGGGGGCACGGTGGCTCAGTGGTTAGTACTGTTGCCTCACAGCAAGAAGGTTGCTGGTTTGTGTCCTAGCTGGGCCAGTTAGCATTTCTGTATGGAGTTTGCATGTTCTCTGTGTTCGCTTGGGTTTCCTCCAGGTAGGGCTGGGTGTTAATTCAATATTGATAATTATCACAATATAACATTTTTCGATAAAACGATAATGACAGTTCGATAATTGCTCGATAATATTTATGCTGTTTGCGTAACGTTGCGCAAGCATTTTGCAGCCTTCCCTTCCGACTGCTGCACGCCGTACAAGTTTACAGCCATACAGTGTTAGTTGCACTGAAAGGAGTTGGAAAGAAATAAGGTAAAAAAAATCTGAGTCGCAGACATTGTTGACAAGAAACGTCACTAGACTTCATGAGCTACTTAGTTTTTCCCTATCCGACACAAAACAGAGCAACATGCACCGCAAACTGAGCAGACGAATCGTGTCATCAAAAGCAGGCAACACCACGACCTGTTTCATCACGTAAACCAAGACCACCCTTATAAAGATGCTAAGAAATTACAGACATAAACAAGTGTTGGCAAATTAGATATAACAGACGACACAATGTCAATCACATCTCAATGAACACTTGATGCTTGCTGTAAACTACAGCCTGCATCATTTAAGTGTATTTGTTAAGACAATAATAAGATCTTTTGATGTCAAGCTTATGTTTCCTTTTTAATAATAAAATATGTGTTTTGAAATCTGTAATACCACTATTGTCTCTCATCGACAGTAAAAGAACCAGCCTTTATATATTTAAAGGACATAATCACAGAGGAGAAATCAGATGCACAAGACATAATCTTTAAAATAATGACATATTAAAAATGCAGCAAATACATGACAGACGTTTACAACAGCAACAGCTTTTTTTTTCCACGGAGCGAAGCATCATCCACCCGCAGTTGTTTAAGGCGGAGACGAACTAAATAAATATAAACATATTTCCTTGAAAATGTATCTTGTTGTAACGTATTTCGTTTTGTATAATGTGTAACTTAATTTTGATGTTGTTGGTCAGATATCTACAGCATAAACAAGAGGAACGAATAACATCTGAGGAGAAGCGCTTTAACACAAGCCCGATATACGCTTTAGCGCCAAAACAGTCCATCAAACTATTTTCACGGTTTTATTTTAATTCATTAACTAAGCGCGGACTGAGCAGCATGAACTGGACAGTCTTTTCGCAGCACTGATAGATTTCTTGGTTTACCTCGGAAGAATAAACTTGGATGGAGCTTAGAAGCTCGATGTGTAAATGGAAAGGCTCCCCGGCTGGCTCCCCGCATGTTTTCGTTGTGATACGCGATTTGTAAATTGAGAGTCTATTTAGACCTATTCATGCTAGTCTGTCAGACAAATTTGGTAAAAACATCCGCGGATTAATCGATGATCTGCGCATAACAAGGTTTTATGCGACCTGCAATTTGGGATTTCAAGAGAGTGACAGCATAAGTAAGGTAAACTGCACACACTTGATGATGTAATGCGTGGATGCGTCTCACAGCGCAAAACATGACTAAACCTTTACATGTCCATGCTTAATCAGTTATCGATAAGGTATGTCAATTAAAGCATTATCGACAATCAATAGATCAAGTAATCATTAGCATCCCTAAATAAAATACATTAAAGAATATTTCACCCTAAATTCACTATACTCGCCATTAAAAGGAGAGTTCATCCAAAACTGAAAATTCTGTGACTATTAGCTCACATTGTTCCAAATCGTGTTTTTTTTTTATTTATTTATTTTTATTTATTTTTTCTGATGTTGAGCAATAATATCCAATAACTTGTAGGTAATGTCTTTGGTTGTTGAAAACTTGAACAAGTAAATGCTGAATTAAGATAGTTCTTTTGTTTATTATTTTATTAATTATATTGTCAGACAGCTAAAACATTTCACTAAATGTGTTAAATCAGCTGCACAAAGCCATTGGCATGCTGAAAATCTTATATAATTGATAGATATAAAGATTTTACATTTATTGTGATGAATATCAATATCGACTGATGAAAAAAATTATCGTGATAATTTTTTTTGCCATATCACCCAGCTCTACCTCCAGGTACTCCTGTTTCCCCTCACAGTCCAAAGACATACGATGTAAGTAAATTGGATGAACTAAATTGCCTGAAGTGTGTGTGTGGGTGTTTCCCAGTACTGGGTTGCTTCTAGAAGGGCATCCACTGCGTAAAACATTTGCTGGAATGGTTAGTGGTTCATTCTGCTGTGGTGACCTCAAATAAGGAACTAAGCTGAAGAAAAATGAACGAATGAATGCGTTGCGTCCTTTAGATGTTTTTTCTAAACTAAGAATAATTTCACAAGACATATAATCGTTTTGTATGCGTGGAATGTGTGCAATCTTTTATTGCCCATTTTTCCAGTTAAAAATATGATATAGTGTAAGAAAAATATTTACAATAAATAATTGATAATTTACCTGTTTGAGGTTGTTACATGTGCTTAAATCAAATAAATAAATAAAACAAAACATACTAAGTGTATGAAAAAGAAAAGAATTAAAATAAATGTCAACGTATCGAATGTCTAAACATCTTATTGCGGTTTACTAATCTTAAAGTCTTCTCAACACCACGTTTCTGCACGAAACAAAACTGCAGCAACTAAAGTTAAGTCAACTGTGCATTAGTTTGAAGTTCCGAGCTTGTACACTGGACTTGTACATTGTTGTTGTTGTCGTCGTCGTCGTCGCGCGCGTACTGAAGAGCGGTGTTGTTGTGCACGTTCTCATCAGCTGTGTTGTCGCGCGCGTACTGTAAGGGGGTGGGGTGGTTGAGCGTGCGTACTTAAGAGCGGTGTTGTTGCACACCTACTGAAGGGCGAGAGGGAGGGTGTGTCTCGGGGGCACTTTTGATCATTTTGTGAGGGCACTTTCTATCCAAGACTAAAAAGGGCATGTGCACCTCACAGGTTGAGCCCTATGTGTGCACGTGCCTGACTGGAAAACATTGAAGTGTTCAACAGATGTTCCTCAACACAACATGTAGTCTCACTGGCTTGTTGGAGTTGCATTGGAGTTGCAAAAATTGACCTTTAAGGGCATTTGTGTCCATGAGCTTTAATATGGACTGTCTTATCTTACTGAATGAGGAAGACACTGTTCTTCTCTAGGGACGAGCAGAATTGTTACCACATGGCCACCAGAAGCAATTTGAGAACAATATGTTCGAGTCAGTTTGGCATAAACAACATGAAAGCATGGACCCAACCTGCCTTGGATTAGTAGTTTTAGATCTAAATATTTCTTGGTACACTTTTGGCGAATTTTTTTTGTTTGTTTGTTTGTTTTTTTTTACTGACCTATGTCTACATCTTGTAAACCAGGGGTGCCCAATCTTATTTCTGGAGATCGACCTTCCTGCATAGTTCAGCTGCAACCTTGATCAAACAGACCTGTCTTTAATTACCAAGTGCTCCTTCAGATCCTACTTTAATTGGTTTAGTTGTTTTTGATCAGGGTTGGAGCTGAACTCTGCTGGAAAGGAGATTTCCAGGTACAGGATTGGGCACCCCTGTTGTAAAAGCTACTTGCACTAGGATTACACACAATGGCACATTGCTTAAATAATAGTACCCTTCTTTCTTGAACGTGACCGTGAGTTCACTAAACTAAAATTCCTTCCTCAATCACCACATTAACCCAGAAGCTGTCCTTCATGAATGTGCAGCTGACAAATTTATAGCACCTGGTAAAGATGTGGCGAATCTTTGAGATGGAGATATTCAAAATGCTTTGCTATTTTTTTTGAATCAGTTCAGAGCTTAGATTTTAACAAAACAGGGCGTTGTATGCTTTATAGACAGCTGTACTCTGCTTGCATCCAATTCCTTACAGATTCTACTTAAACCTAAACAATCATCATTAAAGTTTGTAAATGTTTAAGCCAATTACAGAATATTAGTTTGAAACCTCAAACTGCACAACGAGCTGTTTTTAACGTCTTAAAATGAATGCAAGTGAATGAGACCGGAAGTCTCGAGCCAAAAAGATTCAAATGGCTGCATCTGCTCATACGTGAAGAATAAATACGGTGAATAGTGAGCTGATTACTTTAATCTCATGGCATAAAAGCCAACTTGCATGACTCGGCTAAACACACTATCGCTCTTCCTTGTGAGCATTTGGGTGAATGGTTTAAAAACTAGCCTAGAGTGCTAACTGCTGTTAAAAACTAAGAATTTAATCTGTTTACAAGAGAATGATACGTTTTTAAGATACTAGAACCTTTTTTTCCAAACCGTGTTCATTACAGCTGTATTAACTGTGATTAACAATCTCTGAAGAATGTTTTCACCACCTGTTCATTTCCAGGCTACAAAGAAATATGGCAGTTCTGAAGTCAAATGAAGTGCCGGCCTAGTACTAGCATGCTATACATAGGACAGTAGTCATTAGCTACGTTCCCATCCATCTATTTTAATGCACATTTTGGATGCGTGTATAAAAATTGGTTGATTGGAAACGTAAAGATGCACAAACGTTTTGAAAATGCGCATAAAAAATAAGCGCACAACCAAGTAGGATAAACTTTTTTTTTATTAGATGAGAAAAGAAACGCATAAACTATGATGAAAACACTTTTATCCAACAAATTCCAGTATGCGCATTAAAAAAAGTCATGTGATTTTTGTAATAAAAGATCATGTGAACTTAAAAAAACTAGCATAAGCTTCTCCTACCACAGCAAATTCCGTTTTTACAAATTTCCATTTTCGCACCTCTTGCGCATAAATTTAATTCCTATTTTAGGATGGAAACTAGAGCTGTGCGATTTACTCAAACGAATCGAAATTTTAAACATTCTGATTAGTTAAACACAAGAGGCTGCAGTATTAAATGTATATGTATTATTTAATTTCTTCCACACAAAGCAATTGGGTGACTGTCGGCTGTGTGTGACGGTCTTACTAACCAATTGAGTGAGCACGTTCATTCTCTCCTATCAGAATTGTGCAACCAATCTATGCCCACAATAAAAGAAAGAAAACGATCAAGAAAGTGCTGACAAATGGGATGATGGCATCTGACGCTTAAAAAGCGTTAATAGACAAATTAATATCAAAGAAAAACAGCAATTCTTACATGGGAATATTTTGGTTTCACAGTCACAGACACAGGAAAAAAAAACAGGTTATTTTTAAGAGCTGTCGCAGAATTCTTGCCACGGCTTACAGATTATTGAGCTGAAGCTTGACTACAAAATTAAATTGTTAATCAAATCGCAATCGCAATATGTAAAAAATAATAATAATAATACATTTTTTAAAAAATTCAATTAGATATTTTTCCCATATCACACAGCCCTAATGGAAACATAGCAAATAAGCGTATATCTACGTGGGCCAAAATAACCAAAACCTGTAAGTTGTTTGTTGGTTTTTGCCTTCTCTGTAATCAGCATTGGCTTCCGCCAGTGGGTTGAGGATCTAGTTTTTAAGTGTCTGTTTCTCTATCCTCTGTAATTCATGCTATGCTAAAATGCACTTGTCCTGACTGTTAATCACACTGGATTGCGACTGTGTCATATGTATATATATTTCAGCCTGTGATGCAAGCTCTTCCTTCGAGAGCGTTTCTTCTCTTCTGTGGCTTATTTTCCCCTCTTGTCTGAAAAGTCGAGTTAACAGCTGTCATGCTTTCTGAATGATTCGCAATCCTGAATTGCAATCTGCATGTGTTCAACTAAGTTTCTGCCAATGCATGCAATAAAATGCAAGAAAGTAAAGGCGTAAATAGTCATCTGCGTCTTGTGTAGTGTGTCCTCTGAGTGATTGTAAGTGGCGGAGCGTCTTTTGCTTTCTTGAATCTCTCATGTGGGAGTGTGAAAAGTGAAGCGTTGAGCTGAGGAAGCCCTCGAGCTGCCAGTGTGAGTCTCGGACACGGTCTGTTATTTATAGGCAGACACCTGCAGGCCACACACGTGTGAGGAACCCTGGGTAAATGGAGCCACAGCAGGGCGAGCGTCAGGTGTGTGTGCGAGTGAGAGGCCCACACTGTGTCCTGCTGCTGTTCACTGGGTCTCAGCGGGATCCTTCGCTTCACTCCAGCGGTTGGTCTCGGCCCTATAAACATGTTGACTAAATCTTCCCTTTCATTTCTTCTGTCTCTCCAGTCTTAGTGCCAGACCAATTACATGACAATGCTGATTGATATGAGCAGTTCTGAAATTAATTGTTGTTCATTTTTAATTTAATATTGTGTGTTTTACATTGTGCATAATTATGCTTTTTTAACAATTTGTTAAATTTTCTATTTTTAGCTAATATTTTTTATTTAGCTAATTTGTTATTTATCAATGTTTTTATGACAACAGTAATAATAAAAAAGCCAACAATCCTGAATTAATTAAACATAAATTTGTACAAAATTAAAAATTGATAATTGAAGTGTATATATGGTAATATTTGTTGCTTTCCCAGTGCTGGCTGAAAGGGCATCTGCTGCGTAAAACATTTGCTAGATAAGTTCGCGGTTCATTTCACTGTGGCGACCCCTCATTAATAAAGGGACTAAGCCGAAGGAATTTGAATAAATGAATATTTATTGCTATAATAACACAGGGCTCGAAATTAACTTTTTTACTTGGTAGCACCGATGCTCCCAACTTCAAATATTTAGGAGCACCAAAATAAATTTAGGAGCACCAGAAAAAATTTAGGAGCACCCACCAAAAATGATTGAGCACCGCTGCAAATTGCTTTTTAAGGGATTTATTGTATTTTAAAACAACATCAATAGGACTGACAAAAACCAGAAACAACTATCTAACTAATGCTGCGAAGACATTGATATTTGTGTGCAATAATTCCAAAATGAATGTCTAATAATTATAGAATATTAATGATGATGAAAATGACAATAATAGTAAAAATGAATTACATTTCTCATTATGATACTGCCTTGAATGTGCATGAATGTAGGTTATCTGATATAAAAAGTCTGTTACTTTATGAAAAATAATTTATTAGTTTGCATCAAACAAAAATGAAGCATTGCAGTAAGAAATAATTATTTTGTACTGCTGTTTTTATATGCATGTCAATTTAATAAATAATATTTCTGCTACAAAACAAACAAAAGATTATAATAAATCATTCAATTCAACGATGAAAGCTGCAAAGCAGTCATCAGTAAATAAATAAAAAATAAAAATAATATACACCTCAAAAAAGAATGGACAAAAGAAAGTAAGTAAAGTCTCACTTCTATCACTCTTTAAAAGATTTGGTTTCAGTTTGTGTCAATTTAAAGGTTCAGTCTGAGATGATCTTCATTTTTCTGTGTTAGTGAAAAAGCTGGCGAGTCAGCTGACCCAATTTATGAGCAGGCAGCGCAAGATTCTTGCGATGACCACTGGCGCAATACCGCTGTTTGTTTTGAAACGCAGTTTCAGTGTAAACTTGGTAAAGGCGAGCTTCTTTGGCGATGATATGTACAGTATTAGATTTGACTTTTAGCGGACATTTGCGCTGAACACGCAGTGAATGCAACGCATGGAGATTCGTGCGCCTTCTCCATGAAGCGCGTTCTCGATTGATCTCAGCTGGTGGATCATTATTCACCACGTGACGTGTCATGATCGCTCTCATCTGCACCTCAATTTTAGGTGGGGTTTGCAAACCTGTGTGCTTTAAGTTTTTACTCTTCTGCCGTTTGCATTTTCCGTGGTCATAAAAGCTCCTTCCCTGTCATCTGACAGCGCAATACATTGAGTGAATGACAGCTAATATGAACCAATATAGCGGAAACAGGTCGCACTACAACCATTATCAGCAGTCGCACTAATGCGCCCAAATATATTATGAGGTCGCATAGATTAATTTTCGGGCGCATATGCGACCAAAATGGTCGCAATTTCGAGCCCTGTAACAGTAATTCCTTTTTATTGTTGTTGCACATAGTTGGACAAATCTTTTTTTATTGATTTAATAATTGTGTTTTCTGTCGTGTTATACGATGTTTGATGTCACAGTGTTGTTGCTTAAAGTGTGTTTTATTTGTGATTGGTGATCTTTATCATTTACAATATACCGTTATTCTCCTCGTAACATAACAGTTAAAACAAGGTTATTATAGATCAAGCTGGTCATTCTCTAGTCACTCTTCGTTGTTTCTCCCGTGACAAAAGCAACGAGTAGACATGACAGCAGCACGGTGACAGCATTTAATAGAGAGACTTAAAATTATTAATTTAACACATTTGTGCCCAATAATGGGTTTTATTTCTGTATTAGTGATCATAATCATGAACAAATTGTTCTTTTAGCCAAATCTTCTAAGTTAACCGGTTGAACTAATCGAACTGAGTAATTTGAAGCTACTCGCGTCTCCAGTAAGCACTTTTATCCACAAACTACTTTAGCCGCCTTTCCACTGCATACAACATTTGGACACGACTGTTAGAATGCGCCACTTTAAGGCAATTGCACTGAATTTTTAGTGTGGTCATGCACCATGGGAGAGAAGCTGATTCTCGTTGTGTCCAAAATAGTGCAAAAAGAGCCTTTATTCTGTGCTTTCACCATGGTTGAATGAATGAAAGAATGAAGACTAGAAACTCATAAACCTCTAAAAAATTTTGGAGGGAATGTAGAGACGGCATTTAAAAAATGTATTACTCAATTATGAATAGAATTGTTTTTGTTTTAGGAGTTTTTTTTTCTGATTAAAAAAAAAAAAAAATCCTATTTCTCATCTCGCGCATACAGACCTGCTTGGACAACACTGGAACACATCACATCCGGTCGGCTGGTTGCATATGCTTTAGTCGCAGGATTTCAAATATTTCAACGTATCTGCAGCTTAAATCAAATTTTCCACATAAGAGATGATTGGAACTCCACACAGCTCCCAGACTACTTTCCACTGGAAATGAATGACTCCCGGTTTGTCGTTTGTTGTATGCAGTGGAAAGGCAGCTTTACTTTTTAACATGCCTGATACCCCCCCTCTGACTCTAAATAAACCAATATATACTTATTATTATTATTAGTTATTCAGTTATTAGATCAGTAAACTGAGATCAGATTTGAGAACCGATTAACCGATAATACTGCGCATGAATTCAGCAGATGGTGCACCAAACCCAGACAGTGCATGACGGGTAAATCAAGGGCTAATATGACAGGATCTGGTGAAACGCAAGTTTTTCATTACAGAAAATTGTAATGGAATTTAAATAAGTGAATCATGCTTAGTTAGGTTAAAAAACATAATTGTAAGAAACTTTTTAGATCATGGTGTTCTTTTAACTTACTGAAATTTTGATTGCTGACTACATATTTTTGGTATATTGAGTCCTAACATGGGATGATTGTCGCAAAAGATCCGGTTTGAGTTAAAGATCTGAACTTCATATCACTACTGTTTGTCTAACTTCAGAAGTGGCCTTGCACACATTTTAATTAAGACAGCTATCTTGTGGGCTGTTGTATTTGAATTTGAGGATGGGACGATGGTAGTGTTTCAAAAAATGTATCTCTGGTCGAGTTTTTATTACACAAAATTCTGATGATTTTGAATCTTGCACATAACAAATATCTTTTAGAGAAAAAAATTCAAATGAAACTAATAAAAACAAAACTAAAACCAAGCAATTTAAAATTATGGAAACTAATAAAAACTAGTAAATCGTCCTCTTAAAACTAATCAAAACAACAACTAATGAAATCCAAAACAATTATAATTTGCATGTTTGAGCCTGTTTACAAAAAGACAAGCTTTCACTCTTTATTCCCTTTATAACACCAGTCGACTGAACTCAAATTTTGTTACCGGACATGATCTATTATTACAGAATAAAAAAGAAATAATTTTATGGTGTTAAATACAATAGCTGTTTCTCAATTTCAAGAGCTCGCAGAACGTACTCTTGTTCCAATGGAGAGCAGTCTTGCAATAAATACCAGAAAATATTGTGACCTAATTTTAAGTCCATATCGCATCTTAGTTAAAGAGTGCAGACAGAGCACTGTGAAGTGACCCGTTGATTTAAATATCTGCAGTGTTGAAGAACTGATCTGCAGCCGCATACCGGACGCTGCGCTTGTGCTTTAAGCAGATTATAGAAGGGCCCTGAGAACCACAAACCTTCAATTGTGTGAAAGCAGGTCAGGTGTAACTTGACAAAATTATTGTACATTTTGCAGTTTGTTTGCTCGGTGTAGAAAAACTCACTGTTTGACTGAAGTGAAATTCCAGAACATACTGTAGCTTCATCTGCAATTAGTTGGTCAAATTGTTTCCCATGCAGGTGATTTATTGTACATCATATTACATAAAGTAACTATGGCCAACAAGAATTACTATTATTATTATTAGTAGTAGTAGTAGTAGTATTTTCTTTTTTATTATTTTAAATTAGGATATTTAATTATTTTAGAGGGAACTTATTTATTAAGATGGTTTATTTATTTTAAGTTTAATTAAATTGTTCACATAATTTGATTTGATTTATAATTTCATTTTTATTATTAGAATTTATGCTTTCATTTGCAAATAATTTCTCATAATTTATATTTAAGATTTCTTTTAGATTTATTTCGAAACTATATATGGTATGTTTTTATTATAATTTGTATAAATTATTTGAAAATGTTCTTGTTTATTAAAGTTTTTTTTCTTTTTTTTTTACATTTTTTTTTTTTTTTAGATTTGTAAAATTTATTTTTATTTATCACCTTTTGATTTATTCATAATCTTTTTTTCCTTTTTTGTATTTTTTTAGCTGTTCCTAATTGCATTTTATTATATATTTATTAATTCATTTATTAAGTTAATTTGTTTTTCTTATATTTGGTTTAGCATTTATTTGGATATTTTGATTTATTTTAAAAAATTGTTTTTATATGTCTGTAAAAGTTATACATTGAATCTTTTCTACCTAAATGAATGAATGAATAAACCTGATGAATCCATCTAATCTACCTAAAAGAACAAGTAAATCTGTGTGATCTCTCCTGCTGTAGCCGTCTGCTTTTAACATGCCTCTCGTCTCCCTCTCAGTGCTTATGTTGGCTGCTCTTCTCTTCTGTGTCAACAGAAAATCTCGATACCGCAGTCGGAGAATCCAAATGAGCTGCGAACGTTTACCTTCTACCTGTCCAATGTGGGCAAAGACAATCCCCAGGGCAGCTTCGACTGCATTCAGCAGTACATTACAAGGTAAGAACAAAATTAAACGTATCTTTCATTGTAGTGCTGTGATTTGTGATGAGCAGGAGCTTTTGTGTTTATAAGGAAATATTGCCATGAAAACAGTTGATTTGAGTTTGTCTAATGTTAAAACTGGTTGTGCTTGCATTCGTGGCATCATTACGAGCGCCATCTGTTCCTTCCACTGTTCAGCTCTGGAGCTACACCAGAACACAGAGAATCAGTTCAGTTTGGTCAGTTCTCCAACCAAATGAGGAAGAATGCAAATCCATTCTTGATATATCTGAAGGCAGAAACAGCTTTTCATGCTCCTCTGAGATTTTGAGGCTTTGTGGCTTTTCATAACGTGTTTTTCGCTATAATAAGAAAACTTTCAAAATATTCAATACAAAATACTTTAATTGTTTATTGCTTTTTAAATAATTTTCCACTTTAGCAGCTCTGCATACAGAAAACTGCAGTTTTATTCTTATCTGTTTTTACTGAGGGCTTTGTTCATTTATAATTTGTCTGATTATATAAGCAGCAGTTCCATTGTGTCTTTTGCGTCCTCAATTTTGTCTCTTTAAATAATTGGAGAGTAACACATTGCAAATCGCTTGCTTTTTTCCCAGAAGCACCTACAGCAGATTAGTTATTAGTAGGGCCAGACAGAATCTTCAGACTTTTGTTATTTCTGCAAAATATGTGGAATGATTATCAGGGTATTGTAACTAAAAACTTAATATATAAAATAAAAAAAACAATACATTTTTAATTTTTTTTTTTTTTTTTTTTTTTAAGGTTTACAATGAAAATCAATTAGATCCACTTATTTGGTAAACAAAGCAAGCCTCTCATAAAGTATGCCTACTAAAAACAGAAGTTATTACTTTACAAACTGTATTGTAAATAAATCATATGAACACTTTTATATTAGTCAATATTATTACTGAAATTAATTTAAAAACTAAAATAAATATAAATTTGCACATGTAAATCAATACTCAATGTTTGAGTAAATCTCCAGAATTATGTGTCATTTCAGAATTTCTTCATTCATACAATATCGATAATTACTGTGTTATTGTTTTACAGTCTCTTTAGGTATATTCGAAATTTTTTATTTATTAAATTATTTTATTTAAATTTACAGACTTTACTAAGGCAAATGATTTTAATAGTCAAAAACAAAAAAAGTAACATCTCATCTTTAATGTCTTATAATAAAAAAAAAAATAAGTGCTACAGAGACTCAAACTTAATAAATAAAATGTGACAGTGTGTGCAATGATAAAGTGTAAATGCTGAGAAATTAAAGCAAACTTGAAGGTAGATCAACATCTGTAAGGTGTCTAATAATCACACCGTAAACCACAAACTCTAATAAAATCCATTATGATAATCAAATCTGAGCTTTCAAGTAAAGGAACTAACCATCATTATTTAAATAGATACTGCAACATTACAATTTCTGAAGTTAAAACTCTTTCAGATGGATAGCTAGAGGTTTGAATGCACGAGGAAAAGAAATGCCGCTCTGGCGACATCCTTGCGTCTTTATTAACAATCTTCTGACTGCTGCTTGTCACGGTACTCATTTTCACGCGTGTTGTTATTCTGACCTGAGGTGGCAAAACCCAACCAGTTCGTTCACATGTTGTGTCTTAAAGTATGTGGAAAACGTGTGAACGTGGATACGGTTTTCTTCACCATTTTCTATGTGCTTTGTGCTTGCGGTCCTCTGGAATCTCTCATAACTAGATGACCATCAAACGTTTTCTCAGAGGATGACAAATGATTGTATTTATGAAGAGAATGAAAAAGCACTGCAGTGTTTGGGTGCTCTGTGTTTGAGTCTGAGATGGCCATTATTACTGAAATGTATATATTGCATACAAAGTGTAAAAGCACATTGGTTAGTTCTACTTTCATAAATCGCGGTGAGCACGCAGCATTCTGTAATGTTTTCAAGTAGGTGGGCCTGGAAAACTGCCAAGCCTGCGCCTCAATTGGAAATAACCCTAAGCTTATTGACAATGGTTCCAAGACGCACGCTCAGCAGCCACATTTTAATAAAGCTATAGCACTTCATACCGATTTTTTTTTTTTTTTTTTTTTTTTTAATCGTTATTGACAGTAGTGTATGGTCAATAAAAATCAATAACGTTTTATCAGCCCAGCCCCATGTTGGCCTACTTAGTAGTTATTAAACATTGCAACTTTTCTGTATCATGACAAAAACAACCAATCAGCTTTCATCCTGTGTATGGATTATAAACATTTAAGTTGTAACAAAAGCCTGATTACCTCAGACCAGTATAGTTAGCATTTTTGAAGTTGCTGTTTATTTCAGGTTAGTTTGACTTTGTTTTAATAATTGTTTTGGTAGCTTGAGTTTTATTTTTTTTTGTGAGCACATTTTTGTATATGTAGAATGTTTTAAGAATTCAAGTTTAGTAGAAGACGCCCAGTGTCCACCAAAGCAAAGTTTAGTGTTTGCACAGCTTACATTAACTCCTGTGCAAACCTCTTATTGGCTAATAAACCGCTTTTTGGCTAATTTGGCTGTAAAAGCACACCTACAGGTACATATATAAACAGCCGCTCATCAAGTCAGACGTTCCACCACAGAATGAGGGTTTATAAGTTCTGAAAAGGATTATTTATTTTTGCTAATTTTATTTTAGTGACTGTTGTTAGATAAATTTTTTTAATAAATAGTTTTTTTTAATTTACTAAAATAATCTTGCCTTAGACAAACGCAGAGATCCCAAACACTGTGATTCACGGTCAACAAACATGAAGTATTTCAATTCAATTCACCTTTTTTTGTATAGCGCTTTTACAATGTAGATTGTGTCAAAGCAGCTTCATAAAATATCCTAGTAAATTGGAATAGTGTAGTTTAGTTTTTTTTAGTGTTTACGTTCAGTTCAGTGTGGTTTAATAACCACTACTGAGGGTCTAAACACTGGAGAGCAAATCCATTGATGCGTAGCTCTACCGATCCCAAACCATGCAAGGTAGTGGCGACAGCAGAGAGGAAAAAAAACTTCACAAATTGGAGAAAGTGAGGAAAAAAACCTATACATTCATAATTTTAAACCCATATCATCCAATGTTGCTAAAAATGTATACAGACATGCACATTGATACTGGCTAATTTGCATTTTTCAGCATATCATTTTCGAAAACTTCACAACTCTCCTCAATCATCTTAAGAAACATGGAGATAAATATTCTATATTTTTTTACTCTCTACACCTGCAGTTTCTTCAAGGGTCAGCAGAAGTTCAGCGGTTGCGGTTTCTTGTGAGCTCAAATGAAACCAGTATTGCAGCATTTTATCTCATCCCTTAATCTATATTCAAGCGCTGTGACATCATCAAAGCCATCATTTCTTAAATCTGAGCTGAAAATGTTCCACAATTACTGCTCTCCTTCTTTTAAATTGGCCTTTTGTTGTCGATCGTGTTAATGTTTCATTGGCTTTCTCATGTAATTAGTCCAACTTTTCATTCGGCAGTGCCATATAATTAGCTCATTTATCATTGCGCTTTTGTCCAATGAAGGTTCACTTATTTCAGGGACAGGCATCAATGGGGCTGCCTGCTGTCAGGTGCCGCATGGAAGATCATTCTATGATGATGATGATGATGTGACTCTCTCTTTAAATGTTAGTATGTGAACTCTTATTTTGAATACTGTAAAAAGGTTGAGCTTAGTCTTACAACTTAATAATAAACTATATGATCTGCATAATAAATTAATGATATTACGTTATGAATAAATAATTAACTATAAATGTGCAAATAATAAATGTATATATTTTATGGTCAAGAAGTCATTTTATTAAGAATGCAAGACAAATTGGCTTTATATTAAATGTATAATAAACAATATATGTATCAATTTACTGTTTATATGAAGTTAATAGTAATAACATTTTAGGGTCATCAACTTTTAAGAGTCACAATCTATAATACAGAAATGATATACTTACTGGCCACTTTATTAGGTACACCTCACTAGTACTGGTTTTGACCCCTTTTGCCTTCAGAACTGCTTTAATCCTTCGTAGCATAGATTCAACAAGGTACTAGACATATTTCTCAGAGATTCCGGTCCATGTTGACATGATAGCATCACGCCGTTAATGTAGATTTGTTGGCTACACATCCTTGATGTAAATCTGTCTTTCCACCACATCCCAAAAGTGCTCGATTGGATTGAGATTGGTGACTGTGGAGGCCATTTGAGTACAATGAACTCATTGTCATGTTCAATGTCATTTTCTGTTATTTTACAGACTTAATTCGCTGTATTATTTTGTATTATATTATTTTAAACCATTAAAAATGTCAATGAAAGTCACTTTGTTAATAGAGTTGAATTTTTATCATCAAAAATCGACAGAGCGCACACACCCCCAACAATAGCACAGTGGATAGAAAAACTTAAATCAGTTCATAGAATGGAATAAATGAAATTGAATTATTTTTTTTTTTAAACAAAGATGGGCGCCTGTTACAATGTATCTGCCAAGTATTCCCAGCTGTATCCTTTGAAATTTGAAGAAAAATGATGTCTTTTTGTAATTTTTTTTATTTACTGGCATTATAACTTGTTGTTGTTGTTGTTGTTGAGATTTAATATTGTTATTTTATTTTTATTATTATTATAATTATTATTATTATTAATTTTTATTTTATTTTTTATGATAAATGCTGCTGTCATTGTTTAGTTCTGTAAAAAGTTTTAATTTAAAAAATAAATAAATAAATAAAGTAAAAAAAAAAGTAGACATAGCAGAGATGAAGGTCCTATAACACGATTCACAACTAGAAATAAATTGAAAAACTTTTTTTTTTCTTTACAGTGTGAATAGTGTCGTCATAAACTAGTTTTAATCTAGTCAACCTTGCTAACCTTCTAAAAACACATTAAACCTTCTGCAAAAGATCTACCGCCAATATCTGCTTTCGCGACACTCATCAGCTTTAACAAAACATTTCAAGACAATTGCTGCCAGACTTTTAATAGTCCGTTGAGAGCAGCATTATTCAGCTTTCTCTGCAATCAAATTTACAGTTATTTATCCCCAAGAAATGTCTCTGGTGGACAAGCGCAGCCTAATTATACAGGACATTCTTTCGACTAGTTCAGAAAAACATGTCAAAACAGCCTTTATTGTAAATACTTTTCTGTCAAGCCATTGTGGGAAAACACTTTATGCCTTAATAACTATGATCAATTGTTTTGAGTTTCTGTATTAAAAACAGGCTTAAAGCAAACAAAGGCAAATGTTAGGTTTTCAGGGCAGATTATGACCTCACAGAATGCATTAAACACTTGTGCCTATGTCCACCTAGTAAAACGTATTCCATGATTCTGTCACAAGTGTTTTATCTGAGTTTACACTATGAAAGCAATCTGGCCAAAACATTTTCAGTCGCAGCTGGGCAATAGGTCCAAAAAAAACAGGGCTCATAAATAAGGACTGCCCGATGGCCCAGGGCCAGCATTAGAGATGCTTATTGCTCTTGACAGTAGACCGAATCGTCACTGGCCCAATCGGGCCAGTGCTGCCTTGTCACTAAATTTTAATTTGATTGCGACTTTGTCAATTGCATGCAAATATAGTCTTAGAATCGAGAAACTATTTGTGCTTTTAAGCCTTTAAATTCTACCTTCTATGTGAAGTCGTGAACACTATATTGCTTTTTGTTTCCTTTTATCTGACTAGATGTTGTGAGCACGTTATTTTTTTTCATAACCTGGTAAAAACCAGTACAGGGAAGAGACGGCAACATGACAGCAACAAAATCATAGGGCTAAAAGAAAACGTCTGAAACAGACTTTTACAAGGGTATAACACAACCAAAAAAAGTGGTGTTTTACATGGTTTGCCGTCAATTTTACGTCAGCCACCTGAAAATGCCAGCACATTTTCCATACTGCTATATTTTACTGCTAAATATTTTAACATTTTTTTTAAATATATAAATTCTAGATTTTCAGACGTTATTTTTGACACATTATTTAAAATATATGGCTAAGAAATAGCAATTCACTTTTTTTTGGAAAAATAATGGCAGGGCAGGTAAAAATCTGAACCACTGGTCCAGTCGCGCCAGTAGAAAAAATCCTTAGCGCTGAACCCTGTGTCTTTTGGGTGAATTATGACTTTTTTTTCCACCATTTACAAAGTTCACAAATAAAATGCTCACTCACGCACTATAATATATTGTGCCAAAAAAAGGTAAAAATCGCATGATTGTAAAATTGGTCTAAAAATAAATTTATACAGTAATCATCATGTGAGGTGGAGCAAATTGTTTTAATTGTCCAAAGACAATAATGGGTGTTGTTCCATTGATTTATGACAGCTTTGTTGAACGATTTTGAACCACTTCAAATGTTGATTACTATAGAATACCCCATTACTTTTAAAGCCATTAGTATACATCAGGGCTCATGTTTAGGACCAGTTGTGTTATGCACTTATATTATACTCAAATGCAACCATATTGTATATCGCTATAAACTGTAGGACCTTTATTCCATGTCATTTAAAAATATTTAAATACTGTACAAACTCAACTTGTACGACCCAGGCTTACCTTTGGACATGATTGCAATTGAACAAGCTCAATTTTTACACCCAGTTTACACCTGTATTTAGCATGGTCCACTAGTGATTGGCCTTTAAGCCCAAAGTGCACTTAATAGGGGTGTAACGATACTTCAGTGCCACAGTTCAGTTGAGTTCATTTGCATTTGGGGTGTCTGACACGCTTTTTGTCTGTGCAGTGAAGGGAGCATTCAGTTGGACTGTCTGGGAGGAATCCAGGACAAAATCACGGTGTGCGCCACTGACGACTCATACCAAAAAGCCAGGCAAAGCATGGCTCAGGTCGAGGAGGAGACCCGCAGCCGCGGAGCCATTGTCATCAAGCCTGGAGGGAGATATGTGGGTAAGTTTGATGCGTCCTCATTACTGGTTTGAGCCACCAGCTGGTTAAAATCTGATCTGTTTACACGCAGTGCGAGCAGACAAGTGGAAGGGCCGATTAGAGCCCGTTTGGATCCACATGTCTAGAACTGCAGCGTCCTGCATAATTTATGAAGATGCCTATTCTGGTGCTCCCTGATCAAAATATTAGATGTGTGCACTGGTACCACACACACAACTATCATTGCCAGACAGTGGCATTTATCAAAGATGAATCAGTTGAACATAGGTCTAAAGTAGGAATTTGCACAATTTTAAATCAAAATAAATTAGAATTTCTATTTTTTATTTAAACTAATTATTTAACATAATTATTTAATATAATATAATAATTATTATTATTATTATTTAAAAAATCAATAAATTTATTTTACATGTATGAATTGGGGGTGTTCGTCTCTGAAACAACTCCAGAATAGATTCCAGTTGCATTCACACAAAAATACCACAAGGAATAATCATATATTTCATTTAATACAATGATACTGCGTCAACCGCAGCTTTAAATTATGCAGTTCACTTCTGGCCAGACAAAACTAGCAGTTTAAACTCAGCTGCAGTCAAAAATAAAATGGTTATTAGCCCACACTTTTTTTTCATATTTTAGTAGTCTAATTTAGATAATTTAGAAAATTACATTGCAATCTTGGAGACAAAGTTAAAACCAGTTTATTATTGAAATGATTAATGAAAATACATGCTATTAGCTATTACTATTGCTATTACTATTACTATTTTGAAATTAACAAGACTCTTGTTTATCTCTAAAAACTAAGTTTTATATATTATTATACATTGATACAATTAATATACATGTGTATATTATCATTTTCTGACCAGTTTTCAGAATGTGACCTAAATATTTTTTTTACCCTCAAATTTGAATGAATTCTAAATATTTCAAGTGGTGCTCGCTGCAGAGCCATTTGGGCAAGCTGAGCTCCAGCGAGGGGGAGCTTGAGCTTGAGCTCCACCTTTTTTGCACTTCTTCTACGAGTGATGTCACTGGGGGTAGGGTTAGGGGTGGGGTTGGTGTACGCCTTAAAACAGCTTACAGGAGGCAGAATGAGAGCTCATGCTCCCCCTCGCTGGAGCTCAGCTCTGCTCAAATGGCTCTGTAGCGAGCACCCTCTCAAATATTTACATACTTAAGGGTGTATATAAATGTGTATTCGTGAATATGTATCTGAAATGGCAAAATATTTAAAGTAAATCATATTTAATAAAAAGGGAATAATAATTCAATAGATATGGCTGCAAATCAAAAGAAATGTACCCATGTGGATTTTTTTCCTCTTACATTTTTTTAAAAAGTTGCTTTATAAATAAAATAGCTTTATACTGTATACTTTGTATTTTTTTTATTATTATTATTATAAATGTTCTAAAGAACTTCATATAATCTAACTACTAGTAACTGGTTATAAAAACATTGTAGTTTTTTTTCTTTAAATGTGTGAATAAATATACAAAATGTATAGGTATTATCATTTACATGTTTAAAATAATAAATGTATTACTAAAATTTACAAATATAACAATTTTGTAAAAATATATAATTTTAGCATATAATGAATTTTAAGAATATAAACGTAAAAACTCTATTCTAAACACACATACCTTAACTTTACCTGATTTTGCAGGTAAACGGGTACAAATCCGTAAGCCTATAACAGGCGTGTCTGATGTGGCCCCATCACGGCGGACGTCCAGGCCAGTGATCATCTCCAGCAGCGCTCAGAAGAAGAGCCCGCCGCGACCGCTGAGGGAACGCCTCGTGCACCTGCTGGCCCTAAAACCCTACCGCAAACCTGAACTCCTGGTGCGGCTCACGAAAGATGGCCTGTCTTTTCAGGACAAGGAGACACTGGACAGCCTCCTGCAACAGGTTCACTACCAGCACTCCTCATACACGCATCTTTTCCTCTTTTAATGAGGTTAAAAAAACTCTTCTTAAAAAAAAAAAAAAAGCTTTTTTACGGGTTAAAAATACAACAACATAATATTGTCGCACTACAACATAGTGAAAACAAAACAACACAGCGATTAAAATAAAATAGCAAAAATAACATTATGCTTGTTATTTTAACATGACATTAGGATTACAACCATATCTGCATTCAGTTTTAGTTAATACTTTTTGGGGTATTTTAGGACAGTAATATTCAATATGCATCTCTAATATTGCTGTGAAAGACTAGTTTTGAGTTGTTAGGACTGTGCATGGTCTTCTGAAAGTAATTTATTAAAATTTGAACTACAGAGAATTTTTTTTCTTTTTTTTGCAATTTATTAACTTTATTGAAATAAAATACCCATATACGTAATTCAATGACTTTTACTAAATATGTGTAGATTTCCATCTAACATGGTTTTATTAAAGTTACAAAATGCGTACAAAATGAGTTCTACTTATTTATACCTAGAACTACCATAGTGGTCAAAGTAGAAGCTTTGAATGTAAATATGACGTCTTGTATGAGAACAGTCAGAATGGTATTGGTATGGTAATCCTAGTAGTTGTAGAATTCCGGTAGTTTATTTATTTATTTATGTATTTTTTATGTATTTGCTTCAATGTAAAGAGTCTGCTAAGTTTTATTTTTAAGGAAGTGATTGATAAAGATACTGTCTCACAAATATTCATTATATCTTTTGCCTGCTACCAATCTACATCATCACAAAGTAATATTTGTGTAATCCCTGCCTGCCATAAAAAAAACCACTCTGAAATTGTCCATTCATTTCTGATAAAGAACAAATGTGTTCAAAACAGACTTGTCCAGCTGACCAATCAGATCTTAAGCCCCGAATTGATTCAGACAAACCATATCAAAAGCATTTCAAAGTAATTCTAATGATAACTGCGTATTTTAACAAAATGACAATATTTTCTGACCTCAGATAAAACGCAGATATTTTACATATTTTTTAGATTCCTCTACCAAAGATTTCTAACAAGTTGCCTTTTAAAATTCCATGAGTGAACCATCAGCAAAATGACATTTAATTACTCTTTTTCTTTTTTTTTTTGGAAACCTTTAGCTGATAGTCTACAGTTTAAAGCATCAGGGGTGTAGATAAAAGGTGGATTGCATGCTGCTAGTGTGCTGTTCTGACAGAGGCTCTTACTTGTGTTGGCTAAGCTCAGAGTTTTGCTTTATGATTAATTTATTGCATTTCACCCATTCCAAATCATGTTTCTGAACTCCACTTGGACATAATGGCTCAACCTAGACACATTTGTCATTACATGGACAAACAACCTCAGCCGTGCGAGAAGCCGGAGCATTTACTACACAGAATTTGTCATCGTGCTGTTTGTTTTTCTGCGCCGGTGTTGAAATCCAGCATTTGAACTCTTATTTTTAGACCCAAAGACTTAAGCCTCTTGTTTAATTTTTGATGATGTTTTTTTTTTCCTGGTCTGGTGTAGGTGGCTAACTTGAATAGTAAGGACAACACCTTCACATTGAAGGACTGTTTGTTTAAGGAAGTTCAGAAGGACTGGCCTGGTTACACTGAGGTGGACCAGCAGATTCTGAAGAGAATTCTAGTACGGTAAGCTTCATGGACTTTCATATGTATTCATGGTGAATGAATCATTTTATTTTAAAGGGTTGTTATTATACAGTTTATATTTAAGTGGAGTTTTCTTTTTGTTTTTATATGAAAAAATTATTAACTTAAAATATTTAACAGATTTTATAAAATTTTTGGTAACTTTACTTTTGAACAGTTTATACTTTTTTGGCCATTTTAGCAAATCGTTTTGTTTTACATTTTACTTGTTCTTTTTTGAGGGTTTGAGTGTAATTAAGTGACTTATTTTTAGCTAGATTTCCTTTTTTTTGTGGGTTGGGTCGATGGACGATGGCATCATTTATCGCCGATAGATATCACAATGCTGAGCCAGTGTCGTCATCCTCCACCTCGCCCCGTCGCAGCAACAACCCGCTCGAGAAAAGCACGCGCTTGGGTCCCGTTTATACTAATCTTAGTTTTGAAATATTATTTTCAAATAAAAACGATCCACGTCTGCACTGGCATTTACCTAGCGTTCCGAAAAAGATCTTCACCCACTCTTCACTGCTGAGAATGCACATCACGTGACCACACACACACACCATGGCATGCTTTGCAGCATATGCGCACATCTGAGCTCCAGCCAGTCAGCGGGTGCTTTGAGCACCAAAAACCTAGAGAGCAGTGCACGTCGGTTAGTTCATCAAGGATGTATCACTGGATACACATGATGTTTAATCTTATTTCTATCTACCGACTCTTCTGTCTTTTGAATCTATCAAGTAACGCATCACAACGTCAGTACACTGCTTCAATCTTTCTCTTTCACGCTTGTTCATTTTGGTGAAAACCTCAGACACTGTTGATTGATTCCTGTTGGTTGTGCACCTTTTACAAACCAAGTTTGTTGACGTCATTATAACGACTCAATCACTTAACATATTCATAAGTACTGCGGAAAGAGTAACTGACTGGTGGTAATTTTTGTGTAATTTATATTTATTTATTTATTTATGATTTGGTTATGGGTAAAGCAAAGACCATTCAGGTCAGCTAATTAAAACAGTAGGCTACAAATAATTAATTTGTAATGGATTAATTAATAATTCATAAATAATTAATTCACTGCAAAATACGACGATGTCATTGTCCATAGCAATGTTTCACATTAGACATCGTAAGATGACAATTTGGTCTACATCACCCAATCCTATTACTACTGTTTTCATTCATTTTTCTTAATGCTTCAACTAGTGTATTTTACTTGATTATTTTAAGTGCTTCCCTTTTTTATTTCACTCCTTTTTCATTTATTTGCTAATTGTGTGTGTGCGTGCGTGCGTGCGTACGTACAACACTTTACCTGATCATCTTGACAAACCACCTGTGGAAACACTAATCCCTCTTTAAAATAAAAAAGCACTTCCCGTTACTTTAGCACCAAATTCTCTGAGCACTAACTGTGCCTGTTACATTAGCACTTCTTGTTAGTGTTGCCTCCTTGTTGAATTGCTGAATGCCTCCTCAATTATAAGTTGCTTTGGAAAAAAGTATCTGCTAAATGTTTAAAGTTAGAACCATTTTGTCTCTCACCAATTAATATATTATATTAGGGCTGGGTGATTTGACCTAAAATCAAAATCTTGATTAATTCGATTACAATTAATAAACTTAATTATTATTATTGTTTTTTTTTTTAGTTCACTGACAAGTCATTATGCTCACATATTACAAGTGAGAGTTTTTAAATGAAGGGTGCATAACTTGATTTTAAAATAATTGAAGGAAACGCACACTACAATCTATAATTATTTATTGAACAATGTTGAAAAGCTGGAATTTAGACACCGATTACCCTAAACAAACAGTGACTTTTCTTCTTGTAAAAACGTAAAATAAAATAACATACTTTTGGAAAATAAATAAATAAATAATAGTGTTTTTCATATTAGATTTAGAAAATAAGCAGTATATCTTCTAAATAAAATAACTCTTGTATATCTTGTATAATATTTTAAATGATGCATTTCTTGTATCTGTAAGCAAATATTTTAATGTAAAATTGAAAAAAATGACCTGGGAAAATTTGATCGATTTATAGGTTCTGAATGTTGATTAATCACCCTGCTCTATTTTATATTACACGCTATTGCTAATTTATATAATGTAATTATGCATTGCTAATTGATTACAGCTGTTTAGTTGCACCAAGGGTAGATAACAACACAACAGTATACGCATTTCCATGGAGAAGTGATTGATTATTAGATTCATATGACTGGCGTATTCATTCTCTGCCCTCCAGTAGTGTTTTGCATAACAAAACATGCACAACATGAGTAATAGTTGTTGCCCAATATAGTCATCCTGTAGCAGTCTTCAAGCTTTCTTTTTGGCTCTACATGGAAAGTCTGGGTTCCCATGAACTCTTCAGGCGGAAAACTGGCCCCTTGAAAGCTAAATTTAGCAAAGCCACACTGCGTGCTAGACTGGCGAGGACATGGTGTTGTGCTGTCCATTGGAAACGAAATGAAAATATTTGCCAGAATCAAACCCAACACCCAGGTGGAACGCACTCAGCACGACTGCACTTTGAGCCCAGTGGCTATGCTTATCAGCTGACGGGCCTTTTTTTTTTCTTTTTTTTTTCTCCTTCACCAACAACACACCCCCTCTCGCACCCATCTGGTTGCGGACGCCAGGCTGTCACGTAAGAGCCCTGGCTGTGTGCAGTTGCGATGCAACACTATTCCAGCACATGCTGATCCATGTGTGTGGGTGGCACAGGTCCAAGGTCCAGCCGTGCTTGGGCACACACAGTTCGATGGAGACTCATGCGCACCCACTTACTCTCAGGGATAGCCCCCCGTGTGTGTGTACCCGGGCCTGCTTTTGGTATGCATCTGGCCATGTCATACTGCCCCCTGTTGACATTCACAAACTCCCTCGGTCAAATGCACTTGACCACAAGCAGGAATTTGAAGCTGATTTTGAAGCCATTTACTGTATCAAGTGCACAGCGTTTGATATTAAATGTGTATGTATTTATGGAAAATTATATGTGCTAAAGTGATTGACAGCAGTTTGTTGTTGGCAACAAACAGAAATGACACCCTTAAAGGTCCCATGAAATTTCAATGAAATGTTTTAGATGTTTTAGATGTTAGTATCAGTTAGTATCAGTATTGTTAGTGTTTAGAATATCTCTAAGCTAATGTGCACAAAAACACTAACAAAATTGACGTTTAGAAAATATAAAACTGATATATAAACATGTAAAGCTTATAGTTTGTCCTTTCCGCCTAAATGGATCAACGGTTGTCTTCACTTCTCCTCATACCTTTAGTTTCTCATCAAATCGTGACCAATCAAAAGCTCTCTAGTATCTGACATACCCTGTCTTCCTCAAGATGCTTCACATTTAATGTGCTTGAGCTCAACCACTCTTACTGGCAGAACTGTGAGAAACTAAACACCATTGGCTTTTTTTTTTTTTTTAAAGGGTAGGGGCTACACTATGTCCCACCCTCTCTTTATATTTCAGTTGAGATTGTGTAACATTTAATAAAAAAAAACATTTCAAAGCACTTAATGGGTCCTTTAAACTATTGTTTTAACTAGTCAGATATGCATTGCATATTTAGAGCAGAGCGTTTCATTTAGGGCTGCACAATATATCAACGTTATATAGTAGCGACAATAGTATATGCAGTATCTATATCACAGAGTAGTGCAATAAATGTAATTTTATGTGCTAAGCTTTTGTGTGCTCAGTGCATGGGTTGTTTATCCAGGTCTGACCAATCAGATGGAGCCTTTATCTTCATCCCCAACTCTTCAGTAGGTGATGTTAGGTGAACCTAGAGCTGAATGTAATTGCTAATGTCAGAAGACAAGTGACGAAAATGACAACAGCCAATAAGAATCAGATTTTTCTGCAAGGGTTTTCATTTGTGGTGTTTTAAAATCTAATTGTTTTGTTTGTTTGTTTGTTTGTTTTGTTTGCTTGTATTAGATTTAATTAGCTCAATCTAGCTATTGCCTGTTTGTTGTAGTTTGATCATTAAATAATTTTTTTATTTAATTATATCATAAGAAATATTGCTATCGCAATACTCAACTACAATATCACATGTTATCCCAGTATCATACAGCCCTAGTTTCTGTTAACCAATGACATTTAATGAAACTTTTTTTTTATTTATTTAATTTAAATCACACTGAACTGAGCTAAACTGAACTGAACTGAACTTAAACACTAAAAACTGAACTACAATGTTCCAGTTACTATGACCATTTATGTGAAGCTGCTTTGACACAATCTACATTGTAAAAGCGCTATACCAGTGGTCACCAAACTTGTTCCTGGAGGGCCGGTGTCCTGCAGATTTTAGCTCCAACCCTAATCAAACACACCTGAACAAGCTAATCAAGGTCTTACTTGGTATACTTGAAACATCCAGGCAGGTGTGTTGAAGCAAGTTGGAGCTAAAACCTGCAGGGACACCGGCCCTCCAGGACCGAGATTGGTGACCCCTGCGCTATACAAATAAAGCTGAATTGAATTTAATTGAATTTAGTTTTATTTTTTTATTTTATTTTTTTTATTTATTTATTGAGATTGGTTACATGCATGTCCAAGCAATTGCACTTATTTTGGGGAGCATGTTATCCAAGGATTAATTGCAAGGAAAGCCTCTTTTTTTACTTGAAGCGGCGACATGTTAGATGTTGCCCGCTTGTTAAGTGTGACGTCACGCAAAGCGGCTTCCGGGTCCAAGCGCTCTATTTAACTGTATGGGAACACTCATGAAATGGTTATTATAAACGTTTACAAAGCGATTTAATACATTCAAAAATCATGATCGCAATTTAGATGTCTATGCCTAATATCCGATGGCCAGAAAATCATTCATTTTTTTATAAATGGTTAACATTTTGGTATTTGTAATGCAGTAAGCCCAGGGATTGTTGTGTGCACTATGACTTTATATAAAACTAACTTTTCATGTATGATATGAATTGAAAATGATCAAAAACAAATCATTTCTCAACTCAAGTGAGTGGCGGCTTAGACACGGAAACAGTATTACATACGTCACCAACACGTCATCACTTAACAAGCGGACAGGGAGGTTATAGGGAGGTGTGTGACTTTACTTAAAGTAATGCAGATTTAGAATTTCCCAGATGAACATCGAGTATCACGAGTAAAAAAAAAACTTTTGTAGCACCTGCTGCATCATGGCCAAGAGATTTTTTTTTTTTTTTTTTTTTTTTTTTTAACAAACAACCATTTAAAAAAAATAACCAATTGACTTCTGCTTATGCCAGTTAAATGATTTCATTGCAGTTTTGTAAATTTCGAATTGCCTGAAATAACTCATGCTAGTGTAGAATCCCTTTTTTTTTTAATCAATGGCATTTACTTGTCGGATATAAACACAAAGGCTTGCTTCCACAATTTAAGTGGGTTTGCCCTAATTACAGCTTTAGCTGTTTTTCCAACTGGCTGAACGGTTATAAGTAGGCCCACATGGAATCTGCGTGTGCAGAAATCTGCAGATTTTTAGCCCGTCATTGTCTATAGCCCCTTTCACACATAAAGACCTTTCTGGAAAATTACCGGGAATTTTCTGGAAGGGGATATTGTGTGAACAGGCTCTTTTTGAAAATGCCTGTAAACGCATTCTGGCAATTTTCTGGCAAGAGAAGTTGTAACATTACCGATAATTTGCCGGAATGCTTCGCTGTGTGATCGCAGAAGGAAAGAGCACGTTCACGATTAGAACCCGCTGATGTGAGACGTATACTCCAGCCAATGAGAACATTTAGATGCATTCACATCCGTGCTGTTTATGAAATAAAAGCCTTTGAATATTTTTTTCCAGTCACATTTAGCTGCTTGATGTTAGTCCGATAATGTCTGTATTCCTCCTTAATGCCGGTTCTGTACGCGCGCTGTCTGTATGTATGTATGTGCGTATTGTATCCGTGCTAGGTGTGCGTCTGTGTCTGTGTGTGTGTGTGTGCGCGCCCGCGTCTGTGTGTGTGTGTCTGTCTGTGTGTGCACGCGTGAACTTTCTAACGACTGTGTGTGACTCATCGTTGTAGCTTAACACAGCAAATGCATCAAATACTCATTGGTAAAGTTCTTACTGTAGTATTTCTCAAAAACGCTACATGAGATCTGCTTCCTTTATGTCTGTTTGTTGTCTGACACAGCCAAGGGAGGAGATTAAGGCACGCAGAAAGGCACGTAGAAATGGTGGGTGGGGAGGACTAGCCTTAAAGGTGCAGTACAGCAAAACCGCCACCCAGTGCAAAAATGTATAAAACAGAATCTTATAAAAGGTATAATAAAAAAATCTGATGGATATTTTAAGCTGAAACTTTACAGACACATTCTGGAGGCACAAAAGATTCATAATCTGAATAAAGGGGCAACCTAGGTGCCCTTTAAATTTCAAAGAGCTCCATCAGCACCATGGTAAACAAAACCATATCCATGCTGACTAGCCTGAAAGGGTAAGGCAAAGAAACCATTCAGCCTGATGGTGGAAAAGTGTCTTTTGTGTCCTGATGAACTGTAATGCAAGAAGTCATTTACAGATCAAGCAGATTAGAACTGTGAAACTTCTAAAGTGTTTCCCATGTTGTTTGCCATATGCATCACAAAGACGTTCAGCCAGCAGTCCATAGTAAGGACGTCTGCAGCTAGTTTGACTTCTGTGTGAGCTTTGTTTATACATGATTATGCTGTTGACAGTTAACATGTTTGAAATTTCACTAATGTTTTGCACTTACTGTATTAGGTTCGTTTGATCTCAACAAAAGCAGTTCCTTGGCTCTTTTTAAATTGAGGATTGTCTCTGTCTTTCTGACTTCCTCCACAGAAAACTGTGTAAGCCTCAGAGCAATGCCCCGGTGTCTGTGGAGAGCCCGGTCAGCCCGCACAAAGAGCCAGCCAGCAGTTCGCCCTCTCAGGTCAGCCTTTCACCCCCATTTAGACCTGTCAAAGATGGTGTAGTGCTGTTATGATGGATCTGTTTGGGACAAGGAAATATGTAAACACACATTTCTTTATAATCAGGGGTGCACATTACTTATACACAGATGTGGAGGTAAAATTGAAAAAAAATACACACCAGATATACTGCTAAAGAAGCACTTTTAAATAACATTGTTGGCATTTTGGGACATTGTTTCCCAAGTTAAGGACTTTCTCCATGCAACGTTGGTAAGATGATTGTCACAAACATGTTCTAATGTATGCTGTGTAAAAGGATGTGCTTGTTTTGATTACAAAAGTTATTTTTACTTATTTATTGTTATGGTCATCTAGAGCAGTGTTTCTCAACCACGTTCCTGGAAGACCACCAGCACTGCATGTTTTGAATGTCTCCTTTGTCACATCCATTACAGGTCTTTCAGTCTCTGCTAATGAGCTGTTGATCTGAATCAGGTGTTTGGTTAAGGAGATAAGGAAAATGTGCAGAGATGATGGTCCTCCAGGAAAGTGGTTGAGAAACACCGATTTAGATGACCATAATAACATTGTGCTTTTCTTTGCCAGAAACCTCAAATTAAAAACAGATATTTCTTAGTAGGTTCTGGATTTAGATAAGTTAGCTCAGAATTAATTAATTTGGGTGTGAATCAAATGGTGTGGGACATGGGCTCCTGCAACTTTTGTGGCTTAGAGGTAGATTGTAAAATAAAGTTGGTCTCTGAGTGAACGGATGGAATTCCAGTCAAGGTTGGAGTTTACAACTGCGTTGTTCCCATATTACCACAGATGGTGGCAATCAGGGCTTCTACTGCGCACATACTGTGGACCCTCTGTAACCTTGAGCACTTCTCTAAATCAGATTGCTTGATGCCACATATAGAAATGGTATAAATGGCAAAATATGCAAATCGCAAATTTAAAATACTTACTCCCAAGTAATACTCTTAATACCCTGGACCATTTATATATTTAAGTTGATATTTAGCTGCACAACAAATTTCCTCTAGTCCGATTGGTTCTCTGCAACTTCTTTAGTAGCCCCAATCCTCTTCAAGTCAACCGTTACTTGATAATCAGAGGTGCAAGTTCAAAATACAAGTTTATATTTGGATTTAAAAGGGGTTGAGATATGCAACATATTTACAAATATTGAAAAAATGAAGATGACCGCATGTAGGGATGGCTGTGACTTCAACAATGTCTAGTTTTAGTCATTTTAGTCTTTTGAACCATTTTAGTTTTAGTCTAGCTGTAGTTGACTAAATTTCATAAGATTTTAGTTGAATAAAATCTACTCTATATTTAGTTGACTGAAGTAAATTTGGTTTAAGTGTAATTTAATTCAATATTGTATAAATTTATTTATACAAAATATTCAAACTTTAAAATTAATTAATTAAAATATCTAATTAAAATATGGAATATAGCAGTCACTTCAAGACCAGAAATTAGATATGCAATATTTATATCATGAGTAATCCGTAAAATTATGTCTGCAGAAACAGTAGACTTCTGAAAATATAGGGTTTTGCAATTTTTTAGCAAACCCTTTATTTTAACGTGGTAAACTATTCTTTTTGACCATACTGTTGAACAGTTAATCATGCAATTGCGTCTTTAAAAGGGCTTAAAACTCCACTTTGCAATGTCAAGTCCATAGCAAGCTACTGATTGTGTTACAATACATGGTGCAGTACATAAAAGTAAAAAAGTAATGACATATGACTGGCAAATGATAATGTGTTATCTTGTAAAATGTGTTAACTCGCATAGAGGAATTATAAAGCGAAAATGTACATGAAAAACAATTGCGCTGCACTTTAAGGCAGTTTCATTAGAACTCCCTGATAAGCAGAAATGGCACTGCAATATCAATACATCCTTACAGTAGAAACAATCACATCACAGAATGACTTCCTGAATGAAGCAGTTTTTGTTTTGTGGTAGAGGCACACTGTAAAAGGCTGTTGTCATGATGATCGTGGGAGACGCCAACATCGCACAAGAACCTAGCGCGAGTAAAATGAAAGTCATGAGGAAACACAACTCCTCACAAAAATGAATCCCTGCTCATAATGCTTTAATGAATTTCTGTTTTTCTCTTTTTGGAAGAATAATGGAGGAACAAACTAACACATGCATGATTGAATGTAGCATGTTGTTTTTAATGGACCCTTTTCACAACACTGTTGTGACTCGTTTAATCCGAAATATTGATTGTTTTTTTTATATTTATGTACATTTATGTTTGTATTATATCATCTTTGCATCAAATTACCGCTTATGCGAAGTGTTTGATATGCAGAGTGTGTGGGCTGCCGTCTCGCACATTATTTTCCTTTTTTAAGGAAAGTCTTTACAAAGTTTTCACAAAGATCTGTTGTACTCTCCCATTCACTGCGTGCTAAATTTACCCAACTCTGACGACTTCCTCTACTGAGAAACCCAGAAATGTGAAAAGGGTCCATCTTCCCTCAAACTGCAACCAAGATGTTACATTTTCTCTTTTTCTTCCTCCAAGATCATGTACTGATATAAAGTTGTGTAATATTTGACTTCAGTTGAACACCCACAACCCCCAGAAACGACCTGCAGCCGACTTCATCGATCCCCTGGCCAATAAGAAACCCAGAATATCGCATCTAGTCAGCAAGTCTACAGGACTCATCAATGGCAAGCTGAGCTCATCCAATGGAAAGGACACCTCTAGTTCTCAAGCAACTGAGACCTCGTCGAGCTCTCAGTTCCCTCCACTGGAGATCCCCCGACCCTTCGACCCCCTTTCAGATGTCAGCAACGACTCCAACGGCAGAGACTGTGAAGGTCAGGAGGCAGCGGTGGCAGAGAGACTAAGTCAGCCACCGTCATTCGCCCCTCGCTCCGCGACACAAGAGGAAAGGCAGACCTCCATGTCCCCACCCCACAGCAGTTTGGACAGCTCTCTGACCCAGACCACCCAACCCTCTCTGCACGGCAAGTCTAAGAAGAAGTCTAAAAAACACAAGGACAAAGATAAATCCAAAGACAAGGACAGGGATCGAGAGAGGGACGCGAAGAAGGAGAGGAGGGTTGATGAAGAGCGTGGCTTGGATCAAAGGAAACCCTGTGATGTCACGACGAGCGATAAGAGTACAGGTGAGGATCGGTTTCTCTGAATCATTTATCATGTCAAGGTCAGAAAACACCTCAGAGTTCCACACAATCTTTTGAATCTAATATATTACTTTACTTGGTGGTGACGGTGGGGTATCTTAGGGTAGTGTTTCTCAACCATGTTCCTGGAGGACCACCAACATTGCATGTTTTGGATGTCTCCTTCGTCTGTTACACACATTACAGATCTTTCAATCTCTGCTAAGGAGTTGATGATCATAATCAGGTGTGTTTGCTTAAGAAGATGTGCTGCACCCCAATTCGCACACTATCCGTCCTTAATAGTATTTAAAAATAGAATTCATATGTCCCAAATCGTAGTATGTTGAAAAGCATATGCCAAAGGTTCCCGGATGGTTTACTATTTCCGTAATGTCCATACTCCAACCGCTGACAATGCCCACAGTACATTGCACGTTGATGTGAATTTGATTAGAACTACAAATGCGGGTGAAATTTGTAAATAAACTACAAACATGGTTGACGTACTAGAACAACCGTCAAGTAGAGAGGCTTTAGTTAAGCTGTAAATGGAACGTATTTAAATCGCGTTTTCTGTGTAATATTTCATCTGCAACAGCGTGAACTAGGATTGTTGCGATACTATTAGTCTTACGATACTATACCAGCTGAAGTATCACGATACTAAGTAGGATTGCAATACTGTAACTCATAACTCAAATTCTAAAGAAAATTGTCAGAAATAATATATTTTAGGTTATAATAGGCCTACTTGAATTCAATTAATAATTCCCTTAAGGCCAAAAAGTATTATTTACACATCACTTCACCTAAAATTTATTCATTCTTTTTGTTTATTTTGTAAATAACTGACATACAAAAAATCCATTAAAATAAAGCTAAAAATTTAATTTGTTTAACAAAAAAATTTGACTAAATAAAGTGGTCAAAAATTATTTCAATTATTCCTGTTGCTATTCTGGATTTTCATATTTTCTGGATATACATATTTTCATCATATTAAGAGCAACAGAAATGAACCGATTTAGTAGTTTGAACTGAAGCGTTAGAAAACATGCAATGGGCTACCATAAAAGGCGCGAATTCTACAGTTTTGCAACCTTAAAGGGCTCCACAGACGATTAAATAAAATGGTCTATTGTTGCACAATCGTGTGAGCATTTTAGTGATCTTTCTATATGCAACCTTATCTGTTTTAGATAAAACATTAATAACGATGCTACCTTTAACAAACTACAGTGGCACCACCAGTATTTTGGAGCCAGCAAATGCTCTCTGTGAAGTGCATTTGACACTGATAATCACTCAAACCACCTCAAAAGGTGGCCTGCAATGCATTCCAGACAGGTTAATAAGCATCTGGTTAACCACATGTCAATTTTACTTCTCAAAATGTAAGATAAATAAACATGAGAATGCGTTATAGGCTATATTCAATTCAATTCATGTTTATTTCTAAAGCGCTTTTACAATGTAGATTGTGTCAAAGCAGATTAACATAGAAGCCCTAGTAAATTGAAATAGAGTCAGTCCAGTTTATATGGTGTAGTCAGATAACAGTGCTAATGCTAAAATGCAAAGCCTCCGATAAGTTTGGGATGTTTTTGTCTAGTTTTAATTTTCTTTGTTACAACCCCTGTGCGGTCTAGGGGAGTGGGATTGCACACTTGACCAAGGATCTGGTTCAAACAAACCCTTAAGGAAAATTATACTCCGTAACAACCACAAACAAGAATTGCTGTACAAATAATGTGATTTATTACAGGTGGTGATTAGTGAAGCAATGTGTGAGCATTTACAATCAACAACCAAAAACAAAACATAAGTTAGAAAGACTGGCTATGGGTGGCGCTAAAGCAAAAAAAAACAATCAAAACCAAACAGTCTAATATCAAATCCCCTCTAATCTAGTCTACTAAACAGAAATGTGAAAAATAATTCTTCAACGTCCAAGACGTCTTACCCAAACTACACTAACTGTCCACTTAACCAAAAAATTGGCGCTCACCCCCTTCCCTAGTGTATCTCTAGACAGTTGAACTCCTATGTCTTGAAATGTATGTCACATGACCTACTTGCCTACCAGTCTTTCTACCAAATCTCTGTAGGGAAACATAAGGAAAGGAAATGAATAATTACACGGGTAAGAACAGACAGTGACCAAACCAAAACGACAACACAGTGTAAATAAAGGTGACGATAGACAATACATCATAACAAAAATGCGGATATAAACACCGAATCAATCAAGCAAGCAATGAGCACAGAAATAAATAACAAATCGAGCCAACAAAGACTGACAAACTGCTGACAGACAAAAAATATATAGCAAGATGGAGTGATCTGATTGGTTGAAACAAAGTTGTTACTCAGGAAACAATCAGCATAAGCCAGTGTCAGGATCGGTTGCAAGCAATAACAACAGAGACCAATCATACACCTGCACTGTAGTAGCCACTCTCTTTGAATGATGAGAGGAAACATTATAGAAAAAAAAGCGTTTTATTTGTATTTAAAAAGGCCAAGTGTTTTGTTTTTGTCAGTATTACACACAATATAATGTGTATAGTCTTATACAATATAGTCTTCCATGAATCTATATTTAGAGAGGCTTCAGATCAGTTAATGAATAGTTAAACAACTGATCAAGTCGCCCAGTGAGGTTAGTTTATTTCAGTCATCACTCCAACTAGTCTATTTTAGCAATGCGTGGTTTTGCACGTCCCTCTTCAGCTTTCAATCTGTTGACTAACGTCACAGCGAACTGTCCTTGTCCCTCAGTCTGCAGGATAAGTCTGTCCTTGAATTGATCTTATATTTCATTTCAGGTCTGAACGGAACATGCAACAGCTCCAGTATTCCTGCGTCTTCATCAGAGACGGCAGACTATTTAATGTAAGTGTTTTTTTTGGGCGTTATTTGAAGTTGAGAGTACATTCGTGAACCCTTTTGCATCAGGTTTATTTAAATAAAGAAAACATGCATTATAGAACTGAAAGAAAAATAACATTAAAGTTTCATGACGTTTTTAAAGCACTGATGTTTATTTGCGCTTGGTTTCCTCAACAGAAAGTACACAGTGATAAGCTCGCCCGAGCAACGTCAGACTTACAAAAACGACTTCAACTCCGAGTACAGCGAGTACCGGGGCCTCCATGCGCGGATAGAGAGCATCACTCGGCAGTTCACTATACTCGACTCGGAGCTCAAACAACTCCAGCAAGGCACAGACAAGTACAAGGTATCTTCATTGACAATTCCACGCCAAAAATGCAGCGCATCCATCCACACTTCTGATTACAAGCTCCTCATTTCTTATTAATATGCTGACGGCCCCTGCGTGATCCCAGCGGTCGCGTCTTCCTCCGGAAAATGAAAAATTAAACCGTCTGTTTGACTCCCACTGGGATTTACTCATCTTGATGAATTGAAAAATGTTACTGTGTGAAGAAAAACACGTAGTCAAGAAGTGTAATGAAATAAACAACACAATCAACCGACTGATAAGAGACATCAATGTTGAATAACCAGAGCAGAATTTCACAAGGATCATTTGTTTCTGCAGTACGCGCTCATAATCCTTTATAGGGCTCAGTAATGAGGATGGCCTGCTGGTGTCGGGCCAGTGGCAGAGTTTCAGGTTCACTGACAGGGCTGTAAAGCGTGTTGCCAGATCGGAGTAGAAAATATGGCAGAAGTCATGTTTTTACATGGACTTGGCCCTTCAATCAGCTAATATTTTAATACAAACATAGTTTAAGTAATAAAATATTGCATTATGCTTTTAATATGGGCTTTAATACTGATTGTTAAAACCGTACTTTTTTATTATTTTAGGTAAGTTTACACTTTCAGATTTTGCTCTCAGAATCCGTTTTACAACTAATGCCATCACACACTGCAGCTGCAGCTGTCACTTCATCTTTTAGTGCTTAACCTGTTTTGTAAACAAACTAATTTTACGGAAGTGAAAACTCCAGCCAAAATAGCTTCCCAAAAATAGTGGTAGTGAAAACAAAGTTAACAAACTGCACAGTTTTTCCCAAACTAAACTGAACAAGTTAGTGGCATTTTCTTTTCTAAATATTTTTATTCTAAGGGAAGTAATTAGACAATTAGAGACTTGTTTTGTGTATGTTGCCAGATATTGTGACAGTTATTTAAACCAAAATATTGCAAACTTAAACCCATGAACCATAAACACAGTCGATTATAAAATAAACTAGCACAAAAATGCTTCTAATAAGTGGAAATGGCAGCGGTGGTTTGGTTACTATTGTAAAGATCTGTGAGTACAAACATAATTTATGTAATAAAATGTTGTATTATGCTGTTTTAATACTGGTGTAACACAGCCAGAAAATAATAAAACAAAGTATGGTATGACAATTGTTTTCAGTTCATTTTATGCTTTCAGATTTTGCGCTCAGAATCAGCTTCAACTATTGTTATTGTTGTCAATACTTAATCTTTTAGTACTCAATCCTGTTTTGTAAACTTTTTTTTTTCACGGAAGTGAAAACTCAAGACAAAATTACTTCCCAAAAATGGAGGAAGTGAACAATTAACAAATTTCATAGTGTTTCCTGAACTGAACCAGTTAGTGGCATTTACTTTTCTAAATATTTTTTATTCTGAGGAAAGCAATTAGAGGCTTGATTTGCATGTGTTGATAGATTTAGTGATTACAAAAGGGATTTGTAATCAAACTAAATAAATTAAAATACCTTATTTCATGAAACCCCCTCTTTCAGTTCAATTCTACCTCAGAATTTAAAACTAAAATGCTTTATGATGGGCATGGAGTGCTGTGAGCAGAGGGAGGAGGAGTGAGCATTGCTGGCAGAGCAGGGGAAAAAGAGTGGAGCCAACAACTGCTGTCAGTTGACTCAAAATGAGACACAAACCATGAGGAGACCCATGATTTTATAGTTTACAAAGTTAAAATGCAAAGAAATAAAAATGAATTGAATGTCCTACATATGTCATTTATAATTTAATATACACAACCACAATTTGTCACATCATTATAAAAAAAATTGTGTTTGTATAAACACCATAAATGAGGAGGACTTCTCCTGATCCCCCGGGTCTGAATGCAGACACAGACAGGGAAAGAGACTGCTCTACTGCTATCCACTATTCCAACCATTACACAGCAGCATGGATAGGCGATGTGTCTGAATGGTAACAAACTCAACTGAAAAAAGACAAAATGCCTCATTCTCCAGTTCTCGTCCAGCTCTCTCAACAAAAATGCTTGCTGCACACAATCGGCCCTGACAGCATCATGGTGAAAAACATGGAACAAACCCCGTGGATCACGGAAACAAACACATACGACACTTCTGGAACTGCTAAATACTGTGTGCCCTGTGCAGATGCGGTCTCACCCAGTGATTGGATCTCTCAGCTTGGCAGATCTGCTTTCTGAAAGCACATGCTGTCATGATTAATTAAGAGGCATGGTCTTCTCATAGGATAAGAAGACTATGCTATGAATAATAATGAGAAACCTACACATCATTACTGGACAAACAGATCGGCACAACGTCACTAATTTTGATCTTACCCCAAAAATTATTTCAAACCCGGAAGATGAAATTAGCTGACAAAAGCTCAAAATTATTCAGTTTTCTCCACAATTAAAGCTGACAGGTGCTAACGTCTTAACTCATGCTCAACACACAAATCTGTTAATCACAAAAAAAGCACTCAAGGGTTTCTTAAACCTTTAATAATAAAACCAAAATATCAAACTTTATTGCCATGAACTCATTGATTATATGAGGAAGGCATAAACTAGCACAGAGATGCTTCTAATAAGTGGAACTGGCAATGATGGTTGTCACCATTGTGACGATTTGTTTCTTCTCTTCACAGACAATCCACAATCAGATACTTGAAGAGTATCGCAAAATAAAAAAGGTAAGCTGACACTTGAGTTTTTTTTGTGTAACTCAACACTTAAAATACTTCAAATCCAATATATTAATGGCGTTCTCTTCTTTTTTCACAGACTAATCCGAACTATAGCCAAGAGAAGAACCGCTGTGAATATCTACACAACAAACTGGCACATATAAAAAAACTGATAGCAGAATATGATCAACAGCAACTTCAAAACTGGCACTAACAACAAGATATGTTTCTTTTTTTTTTCCTTCTTCGTTCTCCCTTTTGGGAGAGAAAGAAAATCTGGATTTTTTTGGTTTCTTGGCTTGCTCTAAAAACAAGTTGCTCTAATGTAAGACGCCACGAAACTGATTTATTATTATTTTTTGTTTTATTTTTCCCCTGTAGTAGGCCAAGTGCTCTAATAAGGACATTGCGGACACATGAATTTCATTTTTTATGGGACTTGGGACATGGGCGTACTCAATCATGCTTACCTGTGTAGCCTAATGCATTATGGGATTGGTTGCCCCTTCCCTTCTCGAAGGTCTCAGTGTGAAATGGAAAAAAACAGTCTTGCTTTCCAAACAGGGATAACCAACACCCATTCCCAGATTCCCATAGGCTTAGAAAGAGGAAAAATATATGGAATGGATTTTTTTCCCCTGTATGTACTAAAACGGAAGGTCCTAATGATGATAAACTATATTTTATTTTCTTTTATATTTATTTTTTCGTCTTCCTTAGGGATACATCAGTCCGATTATAATTTCACACTCCTCAAAATTGAGTGCTTAAACGTCTCGTCCGGTCCCTTTGGTCTTCTGGAATCAGTCAGTATTTTATGCAAATTCTGCCTTGGATTGAATAGATCCTCAATGCAGTAAACCTTTCGCCCCCGTTTTCTTTCTCCAGGGTCTGACATGGCACTATTTGGCTCCTTATTTTGTGCAATGCGCTAAAGCACGTCGAATGCCTAGCGGAGGGAGATCACCATCTGTTTGTTTAGAGGCTTTGACGGTATCAGTATTAAGCGGACGGCCATGGTAGAGCTCCATACGGATACATTTGCCATTCCAGAGGTGAGGGAGCACTTCATTGTTGGCATATTTTCCACACTAATGACTGAAAATGATCACTTTGCAACTACCAACATCAATTTTAATCAAGAGTAGTTGTAAAAAGCGATGCAAAAAACGTGCTGCCCCTCAGGTTTCTTGGGTTAAGTTTTGCTAATTATGAATGTGACCGTAACATATCACTTTTGGAGCCAAGCTAGTGTGGTTTTCTTCCAGAAAATAGTGATTGTATCCCTTTAAAGTCACCCTGTTGGGCTGAAGAAGATCCAAAATGATAAACGCAACCTTCACTTGTCCAAACCCTTTAGCAATTTAAAAAGCTTGCTTGAATACTGAGTATTTGTGAGGTTTTTGACCATTTCTGGCAGTGTTTTTATTACAAGATGACTGTTAAATTCCATTAAGGCGTCTCTTCATGGTGGAGGATCCATTATAAACCTCTGAAGTGCTTCTTGCGTTACTGTGGACACTCAAACCGCTCATCTGTCGGGTCCTGTTGAAGCATCAGTTGTACTTCTGATAACTCTTATGTTTAAATATTAAAGTTCAGCACTTTGCTCAGCTTCTCGCTGTTACTCTTACCTGGGTTTTGTTGCAAGGAGACTCTTGCCTCGTCCGTCTGTGTATGCATGCTTTCTGACTGTTGAAGACGTTAAAAGGGCAAAGGCCAGTGTTTACAGCGGTTTTACGCTGCTGTTTTGATGTTCAACAGCATTTAAAACCAAATATGTATCAATTTACCCCGACCAGCATTCGTGCTTTACAATTAAATAAAGCCAAATTGGACCGTTCAAAGAAAAGTCAGCAAATTGATCTGGAAAAAAAAACACTGTTTTAGTCCTGGGAATGCTTAAGTATTTATTTGATCAACCCTGATCATGGTCTTTTCATTACCTGGAGGAAAAACAATCTGAAAATCCTGCAACAATTCAACGATGAATATGAATGATGTTTGTTTGAGTTTAAAAATGCTCCGATACTTCAAGCACTGACAACACAACTTGGGGAAGACATGTGCCAAATGACCTGTTGTATAGGTTTGCATCGGATGAAATATGTTGCTGTTTTAGCAAAAAAAAAAAAAAAGAATAAAGGGAGCTGGAAGGAGCTTTGGGAAGGCTTGCAACGCTAAAACCCAAAGTGTGTTGAAACTTTTTGAAACAAGGGACTGAGACTGAAATTTAAATTGGTATTTCAATAAAACTCTTTGGAAACTTGCGTACGTTTGAATTACTGTGTCCTAATGTCATTGTCCCCCTCAGATCTTTATTTACGCCACTAACTTTTAGCTTAGGTGAATGCGTACCTTGGCTCTAAGGATGAAACCACAAGCAATAAGGTCTTGGAGTCAGATCTGAGTGTCAAAGCATTAAGTAAATCAGCACAAGTACACTGCAAAAATTAGATCATTTGTTTCCAGTGAACACTTAGAGACACTTGTTCATGCTTTTATGACCAGTAGGGTGGATTACTGTGATGAACTCCTCACAGGCCTTCCCAAAAAGACAGTCAGGCAGCTCAACAGAACACTGCTACCATGATTCAGACTAGAACCAGAAACTCAGAGCACATCACACCCGTCTTCAGGTCTTTACACTGGCTCCCAGTTACAGTCAGAATAGATTTTAAAGTATTACTACTAGTCTATGAATCACTAAATGGCCTTGGGCTTCAATACATTGCAGATATCCTCACTAAGTGCAAACTACATCTGACAGGCCGCACGACTATGACTTTTATTTTTTCATTCTTTTAACCCGTTTTAACACCTTTTAATTGTTTTTATCTGTTTTTAGCATTTTATTTTCGTATTTATTTTATTATAGTTTACGTAAAGCACTTTGAATTACCTTTTGTTTGAAATGTGCTATAGAAATAAACTTGACTTGCCTTAGTGACCGCTAGATGGCAGCACAGGCTTAGTTTTTAAACCTGATGTTTAGGTGCCCTTATTTACAGTTCATCGTTTGTCTGGAAATAGTTCTTAATACCTCATAACGTAAACTACGCATGTACTTATACTAGTGACTATATTTGGTACTCTAACCTCTGGCTCTTTATAAACACCTAACTAAATTCTCAGTTGACGACGTATTTGGACGTATAAGATAAATGTCATGTGTGAAATCCTCAGCTGGCTCCATCCCGCATCGTTTGGCTCCCCGCCGCTTCATTGGCCTCAATTTTAGGGGCGCTCGAGGAGAGTCAGTGAGTTCAGTTTGGCCCCGCGCCAGGCTCTCGTTTCTGGCTTATTTTCAGCATCCATCCCTGCTTCTGTCCTCGTTCATCCCGTTACGACACACCGAGCCCCCTGACAGTCGGTAGACGCCCTCACGATTTAAGGCTTTCCCTTCCTGTTTGCTTAGGCCCGCAAATTAGACTCTAATGTCCGCATTTACAGTGCCCTTGGGGTTGTAGGGGTTTAATATAGCTTTGAGGCCGCGATCAGGAATAGGTTGCTATTCATGCACAAACTAGATGTTTGTCGCTGCTTGAATGTAGAACAACCGTCTTCAGTGAGTTCTGCTGGTGGTTATGCATAGCCCACTGTGATGCTTTAGTAAGGCCGCATCCTGACATTAGCAGGAGTGTATGAATTGCTAAAATCGCTTAAAACCTACTTTGATTCATCTTGCAAAATGTGCAACAACCTAAAATGTTTAAGGGTCACGAAACGGCAAAACGCATTTGTTGAGATGTTGACAGCCGTAAATATGTCCCATGTATCTTTTTAAAAGGTACTGCCTCAGTGACCGCTTCTGTACCTTTATTTTCTGAGAGTGTGTTGTACACTTCTTTTTGAAATCTAAAAATGTGGAAAATTGCAAGTATTTATATTTTGTGCTGGTGTATTGTAAGCACTGTTGGGGAAAGTTACTTTTGAAAGTAATGAGTTACCTCCCAAAAAGTACCTAGTTGCATTATTTAGTTACTTTTTATGGTAAAAAATGTGTTGCATTACTTTTAACTAATTTAAATTTTTTTAACAACACACTGTACACACCTACATATACCTTTAAAAAACAGAAATTATATATATATATATATATATATATATATATATATATATATATATATATTATTTCTGTTTTTTAAAGGTATATGTAGATGTGTACAGTGTGTTGTTAATCAAGAGTCTCTCATTGCGTGATTCGTTGTGACTAATTTTATTTATCAATTGTTTTTTTAAGCTCATTTAAACTAAAAAGTAACTCAAATATTATTACTTATTTTACAAATCTGTTACCTAGAAAAGTAGTATAATTACGTAACTAACTTGTAAATGGCTTGTAATGAGTTAAAACAACACTGATTGTAAGCATTGCTTCAAAATGCAAAGAGAACATGAAACCAAAAGTTGATATAGGCAAAAAAAAAAATTAAAATATCAAAGTCAAACTGTCAAAAAAAAGGGACTCCTTTGAACGAATAACCTCAAATATTTAAGCAAGCATGCTTGATGCGATTGTTTCCAGGAAGCAGATGGGAACACTGTGCTAAAGCTGGCCTCATGAAGAACATCCCTAGTGTGGAACTGATTGGCTTTTTTTTTTTTTTTTTTTGGCACTTTTCTTGCCATTCATCCACAATTATTTTCAATGGAATTTAGATCCATTGTTCTGTCGATGTGTCTTACCTTGTTAAATTGTCCTACCTCACATTCAAAAAGTAGGTCCTTTTTGATGATGCAACTAGTGTCAATTTTAATGTGGAGTACTGTGATATAAAGCTGTAATATCACCCTAACCTACCCAATCCCTAACCCCAACCATTCAAATACAGTGTTGGTAGAATAATGGGTAGAATAAATTGTCAGGACACCGGGCAATGCGCATGAAGATACAACTGAAAAGATATTCTCCTGGAAGAAGTTCCAAACATCATCTTTGTCATGCAGGCATTGTGAACTGCAGCCTTTTCCCTCACAGATGATCAACAGGGATGCCTGTATCCACATAGCCAGCCGCGGTTTGATACCTCTGCACAACCTAAAGCTAATTTTCTCATTGAAGGAAAAAAAGCACATCAGCAAATGATGGAGCCTCCTCCACTGTGCTGTGCAGAAAAAAAATCCAGAGGGATCTTTTGGCTTGTAAATTTATAACACCAGGACCACCCTGCTAAATATTTTCAGAGAAGAAAACTTTCTTCCACCATTTGTTGTCCTGTTTTGACGCTTCATCACAAGATCCAAACATCTTGCAGGACTCTGCACTCTTTTCCTCTTTATATGCACCAGACACCTTTTTTTATAAGCTCCATGTTTCTGCAAAGCATTGTGTAATTCTGAGTGTTTCACTCAGGTGAGTGGGCTGGACAAGCCACCTGTAATGCACATGGTCTCCTCTGATTGCATGTGTATGTATGTGTTCGTGTGTATTTATATGTCTGTGTTTAAAAAAAATAAAACCGGTCAACTTCAGACTAATCATGGCATCTTAAGATTGCTGTTCTGTGGAGATTTGAATCGTTCAGGTGGTCATGACTGGTTGCATGAAAAATAGTGACATGAAAGCCATTTGAGCATGCGTTTACAATTTTTTTTTTATGGCTATGGTCATAAACTGGCTGATGAACAGCTATTTAAAGTTTAATATCAGTTCTTTCTACCTTTCCTGTATTATTATGTTTATCACTTGCTCTGGTTTCTTCTTTTGCCATTTTGAAGCTTACAACCTGGTACTTACTTGAAATGTCAATACTTGTAAGAATTTGAGCAGGAGTGTATATTATTACCATGTTACAAATGTTTTAATCAAGCTGTGGTCATTTCGCATTGGGAACACTGCAAAACATGTAATAAACATGCATATGACATATGGTTTTGTTTTTACAAGTGATCAAAAATGGTTTTAAAGTTTGTCTCAAGCCCTCAAAAATGCAGTTTTTCCGTACATTTTGTGGCCTCTGAGGCTGGAAATGGCCATAACCCCTCTAAACCAGGCTGGTGGACCAGCTAAAGCCTGCTAACCAGCTTAGGCTGGTTTAAGCTGTTTTTTTTAATAGGGACTCCAAAAAAAAAACATTATCATCAAATATTTTTATGCATAAAGCTAAGAATGTAATATGTCTTCTTTCACTTCACATTTTCACAGTTCATTCTAACTTAAAGTAAAAGCCCGGCAGAGCGATCTTGATAGTAAACATGATCTTTTCCAGTGTTGCCAACTATTTCCAATGGAAAGTAGCTAAAGCCTGTCCGAAAAGTAGCTAAATGTTGCCAGATTACGTCACGCACTAATTTGCATATCAGTGACATTATCACGTAGGCCTAGTATCTGACAAGCGTAAGCCCGTTTATCTCTACTCTCCAAGGCGACGTGTATTATTGAAACATTACATCCAGATGAACAATAAATAAGTTCTTATTAATATATTACTTTGCGTGATGCCGTCATTGCATAAAAAACAACATCGCAACTCAAAACAACATCTTTATGTAGTATAAAAAATAATTAATGTTTTCTCAATTTGACTGGCCATCTCAACAAAACATTACTTGTAATATGTCCATTTAGATTCGTATGAAAAATATAGTTGACTGTAAAAGTAATACAAACACTTTTTGATAAGAATTTTTTTTCCACTAATAATGAACAGTTACATTATTTTAAACATTCACAGCTTGTGTACTTACTCTTTTTAACTTGTGAAATTAACACATTTGTGAAAGTGACAACAATTTTAGCACTATTGGAATGCATTGCTGCCTAAATTACCAACAATTATATGTTAACAAAAAGCAGTAAATTAACAGTTATGAAAAACAATCTGAGCTGGCAATTTACTCCACTGAGTGAAGCCTGCAGCCACTGCTCTTTTCAGTTACTTTTTAAAAATTGCTCAGAGTAGCCAAATTTATGTTAAAATTTGCTTAATTTGTTGCTGGGTGCTTATTGAAAAAAAAGTTGCTAGGGTAGTAGTATGAAAAGTTGCTAAATCTAGCAACAAAATTGCTCAGTTGGCAACACTAAACTTCTCACGTCTTGGGTAAAATGGTACGTTCCGCCCATTCAACGGTTACTGGCACCGAAATTCGGATTCAAAATGCCCGGTTAATTGCTGATCCGTGTCATCCTTTCCCAGCCAATGTGAGAGAGTTGTCGAGGAGAAATCCCCGCCGTGTGTGTGTCAGAGAACAGACGCCTTGCCCCTCTTGTTTAATACACACCGATTTTCCCTCTCCCTTTCGTTTCGGATTGGTTGGTACGACATGCGGTCTGCACTGACTGCACGCACGGCACGAATCACTCATGTGAGTCGGATCTTTGCAATGACTCAGTTCCGCTTTCTAACCCAGATGTGAGCGAGCGATTCGTTGACAGATTGAATGTCACTCAAACAGTGAAACTAAATTAAAGGGTTAGTTCACCCAAAATCTAAAACGTATTTGTATTTTTTTGCCCTAAGTATGTTTTTTCTTCAGTGGAACAATGAAAAGATGTTTAGTTGAAACAGTGTTTTTTTTTTTTTAAATGCAAGTCAAAGTTGTCTGGCACATTCATTCATTTTCGTCCCTTTATCAATCAGGGGTCGTCACAGACAGCGGAATGAACTTACGAACGCGAATGCTCTTCCAGCTGCAACCCATCGCTGGAAAACACCCATACACTAGTCTACGGACAATTTAGCTTGCCTAATTCATCCATAGCGCTTGTCTTTGGACTGTGGGGGAAACTGGAGCACCAGTAAAGGCAAGAACCGGCTTAAAACAGGAAATCCGCATACACCTACCTTATGGTGTTTTTCCAGCAGTGTTATTTATTACACAACTCATAAAACAGCATTCGTTTATATTTGAGTTCTCACTGTAGGGATCGGTGTGTGTTGGAGTGGTATAAAATTTGAGCTTTCCTCACAACTGTTGAAAAATATGTTCTATAGCATATATATGAGTAGTATGACTGAAAGTCAGACATATATCTATGTTATTGTTATTACATTGCCTATCTGCATCGCTTCATGTCCTTTACAAATTAAAAGTAAACTCTTATTTGATGTGGCAGAAGTAGTTCATTCTGGTATTTCATTCTTAGTGTTTTTGTGCATACTGTGCTATTAATTCTCACATAAATAGGGGAAAGCAGGGACAAAAGTACCATTTTTTCATTCAAAAGATCATGTTTTTAGCAGAAATATATTTTTGCTGTGGTTACTAACTAGTGTGGTCTATCAAAATCAGGTGTTATTTTGAATCAGTGTAAAACAACTCCAATGTAATTTCACTTTAAACAAAAGTTGCACAATGTTACTTTTGAGCCCATAGGCAGAGACGAAAATAACACACGGCTGGGTCTAAAGCAGGGGTTCCCAAACTTTTCAGCCCACGACCCCCAAAATGACAATGCCAGTGACTCGCGACCCCCAATATCCTCTGAGGTGGTTATAAATAGAGGAATCTTACATGCAATAATGTGCACACCAATAGACCCAAGTCTATTCTTCATTTATTTTTTTAATGTATGTGAGTGCTGTAAATGGGCCAGCAAGTTTAACAAGGTGTTATAAAATTAACATGCTGCATCTGAAGCTATTGCTGTGTCTTTATTATAATGTAATTACCCCAGGGGTCACAATCCAATAGAACTATAAGCTACTATAGTAACTAGTGTATAGTAACTATAAATGACTATTATTTCTCTTCAGTGGGTTATGGATAAAATATGATAAGTCTTATGATTTAATAAAAATAAATTGATTTTTGGAAATCATCAAGCGTCCACCCCTTCATTGTTCTGCGGCCCCTTGGGGGGTCCCAACCGCCACGTTGAAAACCACTGGTGTAAAGAAACAAATTTAAAATACTCAATTAATATACTTGAGTAGTTTTTCTCATAATTTGTAATTTACGAAGTAGTTTTAAAAATGTGTACTTTTACTTTCTCTTGAGTACATTTTTAATGCAGTATCAGTACTTTTACTCCACTTTCCTTCAACCTGCAGTCGCTACTTTATATATATTTTTCTTGTTTATGGGGAGTAGAAAAAGATAAAAGTTCTGTGATTCCTGTCCAATCACACATACAGTAGAAGGTAAATCGCATCATAATGAACTACCTCAAGACATGGGCAATTTATAATTGCAACAAACTGTTTGAAAGCATTAAAAGTGTCCAAGAAGATGTCTAAAATCTTTACACGCATTGACCAAGAGACTGTTTAGATGCATGTCAGTGATAAAAAAAAATGACAGATGTTTTACTGTATGATGATTAAAATGGCTTGAAACACCCAGCAGGCACATGACATCAGATTGACATTGTACCCCAACATCATGGGAACGTTGCATTTTGTTTTGAAATGATAATCGGGGAGATGTCAATGTCCAACCTAAAATCAACCAAATATCAACGTCAAATAATGTTACAGCTTGATGTTGTGTGGACGTTACCACTATGATGTCTATCAGACGTTGCATTTGGGTTGCCATTCCTGATGAATAAATGTCAGTATTTGATGTCAATATGACATTGGTTTAAGATGTAACCTAAAATTAACCTTATATAAACATAATTTGACCTCGTATTGGACATCAAAATAATATTGTACTTAGACGCTGACAAGACATTTAATTTTGGTTACCCGACGTCACAAACTAACCTACTGTAATATTAACATCTCATGACGTTGTGTGCCGGCTGGGGAATCACTAAATGCATCAGCTTTTTACAGCGCAATACTCACTACTCTTGAGCACTTTTGAAAAGTCTACTTTTTACTCATACTTTGAGTAATATTTACAACATACTTTTATTCTACCTGAAGTACATTTTAAGGCAAGTAATGGTACTTTTACTTCAGTATGATTTTTTAGTACTCTTTCCACCACTGGTCAAAAGTAACACAACAATATTTGCTAGATATACTGGCTTAATCCTGTTTATTTTAAATTGATCTGAGTATGACCTTGTTAATTTTAACTCCAAACATATTTTGTCTTTTTTTTTTTTTAAATAATGAATTAATAAATTAAACGCCATTTTCATTTTAAATTTCCCTTGTATCAAATGTTGCAAAATGTTAAAAATTTATATTATTTTTGAATATTTGTTTTATTATATTGGCAATATGCATTAATCTTATAAAACATATGAATCAAAACACTGCAAACTCTAATGTGGAAGTGAAAAATAAGGTTTGTCTATTATCAGTGGGACATTAATAACAGTGTTACTTTCGTCCCCACAGGAACTCTTGCCATTTAAACCTGATTAACTTTTAAACTGAAATACTCAGATATTTATACTCAAGGATGTGTTATTGCACTAAATAACCTGTAGATTGATCATCATTGTGACACATGAAAAGAGAAGCACAATGTGTAATAATGAAAAAAAAAAAAACACTACAATACTGTACATTTTGAAATTAAAAACAGAAATTTGGCGCTAACTGTGGGACACCGTCCTGAAATCATCTGTGCCACATTACTTTCGTTCAATTTCTTACACAGATGAACAATTCACTTCATAAGACCTGTGTATTGTATTTTTATTAACATTTTCATATCAAAACTGTCAATATGCAGGTAAAAATTGACTTGAATTGACTTGTATGGCTTCTGCTAAAAAATATTTTTGAAGGTTAAAAAAAAAGTCATCTATATTTTGAATGATGTAACGGTGAGTTTTTTTTTAATGTAATGTAGTTATTTTTTTACATTTTTGGCTGAAGAATCCCCTTAAAATTTGCAAAAGTGGCCTTTTATGATTCATTCATTTAATATCTTTTTTTCAGCTTAGTCCCTTTATTAATCTGGGGTCGTCACAGCTGAATGAACAGCCAATTTATTTTATTTAATTATATTATTTATGTTTTACGCAGCTGATACCCTTCCATGACTGGGAAACACCCATACACTGCCATTCACACATGTACAGTAGAGATAAATTAGCTTACCCAATTTACCTATTGTGTATGGTACAAGTCTATAGACTTGTGTGGTGTAAACCGGAGCACCCCGTGGAAACCCATACGAACACGAGGAGAACATGCAAACTCCACACAGAAATGCCAACTGACACAGCTGAGGCTCGAACCAGCAATGTTCTTGCTGTGAGGCGATTGTGCTACCCACTGCACCACTGTGATGTGGTCTTTCATTATATGTAAATTATGTTTTATATTGTTTATTGTAAATTTAAATTAAATTTAGGTCCTAAATGTTGTTTTTAAACATTTCTACGGAGATTATGAGATAAACTGAATAGAGACGTTTATTAAACATTTAATCAAAAAAGCCTAAACAATGGAACGTTTTGTACGTCACGGTTCAAATGAACGTCAGACACCTTCTGATGACGTAAAAGACTCGTTTGAGCTCTCTTCTGTGAAATGAACAAAAGAATCGATTCGCGGGAATGAATCGGACAACCCATCTCACACACACACACAAGCGCATTTTTTTCATCGTGAGCCGGTCAAGATGGCGGCGGTATTGCCGAGACGGAGCAGCCGCTCGGCTTAATCGATCACTTTCTCTAAATCATCGGGGCAGATCGGATAAAATCGACCAAATTGTCCGACGCAACTTTGTGAAATCGCCTTTGATTTGCGATATACAACGTGAGGCCCTATCGCGTTAAACCGGGTGTTTTTTCACGGAAAATGCTCTTACTCTAGTGTGTCTCGTCCATTAACTGTATTGGGGAGAATGGGAGAAAAGCTGGAGTTAAAACTGAAGTCGCCGGTCGGAGCCGAAGCTGCAGGCTATCCGTGGCCCTTACCTGTATATGTAAGTACTATCCGTCTTATTGTTTTAATATAAACCAAACCGACACCGGGATTCCCTTGCCGATCAGGCGAAGTGGGTCATGTAACGTTAGGTAGAGTACAACGTGTTTCAAACCGAGTAAATAATGTGCTAATGTTTTTAATACTAATGTCGTGTTCTATTAATGTTTTAAGATATAACAATCGCTTAAAATTAGGGCACGAGAGTGTCAGCATACCTTAAAGTGTTGGATGTAATCGTCTAACGTGCAAATGTTCATAAGGATGCCCGGAATACCACTATTAGAGGAACATTAACGTTAGCTGGACTTTAAAAGGCACAATTAGTTGCAAAAAAAGTCTTATAACCTATTATAAGTATTATATTTGAATCGCAGGAAACACTGTGTGTAGCCTGCTGACCCAGTTGGCCATCTCGTGTTATAGTGGTTGTGTTTCTAATCCTAGGAAGCTGTCTATATAGGGTGCGTGTGTAAGTTTGCAGTTCAAATGCTAAATAATATGAAATGCTGTCATTATTCAAGTATTTAGAATTCGATTACTAATATATTTTGTTGTGTGATTGTTCCAGCGACTGTTTCTATACTTTGTTTAATACGTTATTCGACGTGCTCGTAACATTTATTTTGATTAAGCTGACTTGTCATAATTGACTAAAACCGTTGTTCACAATATACCAAAACAAAGTCTGCACTTACCATTGATCTGTTCTGTTGTCGTGTTATCACTCTCTCGATTCATTGAACTACTAAATACGAGTAGTGATCCGCACACTACGAAGGCAGCTCAATAGTTTGACACACGACCGCTAGCGTTTTCTAAAACCTCCCATAACAGAGAATGCGTTTATAACGCTTTCCCGTTTACTTCAGAAAACTACATTTTGTTTATCAACAAATAGTTTGTGCATAGATTAATCCTAAAACGTCAAATTGTGTGACTGTATTCAAACGAGTGTTTATAGCGAATGAAATTGCACGCTAGCCGTCATGCTAACAGTCAGATAGCAAGGCTAGCTAACTTTATCGCTTTTTAGCAAACACTTGCAGCCGTCAAACACTAGATAACTTAAACAGGGTGAATATCTGTCAGGCATATTTGTGTACAGAACTGCGCTGGATAGATAAAGGTCAAATAAGCATCGTACCGGTGAAATATGGCACGAAGGGGTGTTAAACAAAAGGCGAGTAGTGCTTTCGGGCGAGAGGACATTATCTCCATATTGTTAGTGTTTTATTGACAGCTAGCTCTAATTTGTGTGCTGCAACTGCCATCTTAGCGTTTTAACATTGTAGGTCGTTTCTTTACACTATTGGATGTTGAATTATTCTAGTATGACAGCACATACTGTTTTGAAACATTGTATATCCTCCTGGATGTGTCAGATTTGTCACTTTTGGTCATTTGGTAGCCCTTGCTCTGGGATTGTGTTGAATTTTTGGCAGAAACATGTCTCCTTAAAGAGGCAAACTGTCACAACGACACTCGTATGGCTGACATTTCTTGAAAAACAAGTATGTAATGTTCATTAGGAAATTTGGCGATAACTGTCTTAAAACTTGCTGGACTTGAAGATTGGGTTATTAAAGATTAATTTCCTTGTTTTATGTTAGCATTGAAGTTTTTTTAAATTAACTTATTAATAGTTCACCATCTCTAAATGAACCAATTAATCTAAACTTAGATTTTTCTTCATCTGTTGAACACAAAACAAGGTATGGAATGTTGGGCAAAAGCAGCCATTGAGATCCATAGTAAACACAAAAATACTACTTTGGAAGTTAATAGGGCTACACAATACTGGAAAAAAAATCGGGCATTGCGTTATTTTGTTTCTCTGCGATATAAATTGCGATATTAAAAAACTTCACCGGATGGCTTGAATGTCTGTATTTGGGAAAAATTCTTAATCAAGATTGATTGGGTGGATTTTGTAAGGGGAAAGTTATACAGTAGAGAAAAGAGAATGAGTCAAACAAGTATTTAGGAACAGAAATTGAGTAATGAAATCTAAAATAACGCTTTATAGTCTTAATTTTATTAATAATTCAGTAAAATTATTATTCGTTAAAGTTGCAAAGTTACTTTATTGTGCCCAAATGTTTTAACTCTCTTGTGCATGCTTTTTTAAGGCATTTTATTAGAAACTTTCACTTTGTTTTGGTTATACTTTGCGATGACTCATGTATTCTCAACTTTTGTGCTTATCAACTAACGCTATGTTAACTCTGTGTGAATGGTCTTTTCTGGAAAAATTAGGGAACGTACGTGCTTCTGTGAACACCTTTTTTATGAATTTACCGGTAAAGTCGTTCTGGAAATTGTCCGGATATTTACCAGTATCACTGTGTGAAAGGGGCTAATGACAACAGGACCAAACAGTATTGCTGCTTCAGAATATTTCAGACATATTATGGACACATAGGTGGAGTAAAGCCACAGCACACGCAACAACTTGATCTTCCATCATTAAATAAATTTGATAAAATGCATGCCACATTATTTATATGCAACATTTTTTTCTGCTAGCAAGCATGTTTTTCTGCAAGTGATTTGCTGATATGCTGCAATGGCCCAAACAAATGTTTTCACAGCTTGTTGACATAATGGAGCACTTCTGTTTATGGATTGAGCCAATTAACTTATTTTATTTTGTCGTTGTCTTCGGCTTGTGTTTTCCTCATCTCTAAAGCCTTATTCATACTACCAATGGTTTTGTTGCTGGCTTTCACGCTGAATTGAAACTAGTGGGTGTTCCTACCTTGAGCTTGCTTGGGCAATGTTTATGAATGATATTTGCTGACAGCAAATGTTTCCTTGTTGCTGAAAATAATAATGTTGCCGATTAAATACTTAACTACATAGATGAACAAACCAAACTGTGTCATAGTGGCTATTAATCTGCAACAATCGTAAAAGTCTGTTGGTCTAAAGCACAGAGAATACAACCGGCTGGTGCATGAGCTAAGAGAGGATCACATGAGCTTGTATTGGCTGTCGCTTGTTGGATTCTCGACTTTGTTGCATTGCTAGACATGCCCAAATTCGTTCGTCAATTGTTGGTGATGCTCATCTAGCTGAAGATCATCAGAGTGGCTAGCTCTTTATTGAAATGTATGGTCGCCAGTAGTGTGAATGCGGCTTAATTATACACAATCTTGCACTTGGTTCATTCCAGTTATTTATTTTTTTAAAGAGTGTCCTCAATGCACTTAATTTCAGAGCAGATTTATTTAGTTTTACACCATGTTCTAACAACACGACAAGATTTTCCAACATGTGTTTTGGATCTCTGTACCAGACACAACACAAATTGTTTGAATACCACGAGCACTTAGACGCGCAGAACAGAAATAATCTACTTAATAAATATTAAATCTCATTAACTCTATTAGAAGTACATGCTGAGTGACTGACGTTATTGGTTTGCTCTGAGTTTGCAGTATTAATGTTTAGGCTAAGTTTGCTAGTTGTTTTGTTTTCAAGATCTGAGATAAACAATTTAATAAGGGATTTAAGTATGACTGTAAATTTAACATCAATTAGTGTTCAAACTCAATTTGGAAAAATTTAACACTGAATGAAGCATGAGTTGATCATTGTCATATAGATTTTGTGATTGTTTAACCATGACGTCTCAGATATACTTCCTAAAATAGAAGCTTTACGTGTCGTTGTTTAGGTCAAAAGTGTATTTTATTCTGGAAAAGATTATTTGTTTGTGTTATTAGGACACCAAGTTATCTATACATCTATATAGTGGCTTAATGGTTTAAATGTGCAGTAAGCAATTTTTGAAAAACACTAGATTTGACCTCCGTGTTGTGCTGATACTCTTATTACACTTGTAGCCAATCAGCATTAAGAGTTGTCTTTTAATAGCCGCATTTCCACTGTCGGGCCAGTGCGAGCTAGGGCTTTTACTATGGCTAGGGCTGAAGTCATGTCGCATTTCCTCTGTCGGGCCGGTAGCTCGCAGCGCGTCACGCAAACCCCGCCCCCCACAACACCCCCCGCATCAAACGTCACACAACCCACCCACTTAAGCGGGAATCAGCCAGATATAGCACACCATCGCATCAACACGAGAGCAATAAATTGAAGACATCTGAAACAAACAAATGACACGTTACTGTAAAGCAGTACCTTATATGTATTTACTAGGGGTGTCAAAATTAATTGTTTATTTTTTTCAGTGCACCGCGATGCAGACGCGGACAATTCGGTATCGGTTTAGTAATAATCATAACCGGTTATTATGTACTGATGCCATTTATCTCCTATGCATTCTGTCGCGAGGGAGGTGAGTGCCGGTGTTAATATGGTGTAACACCTGCCCGTGGCATAGGCAGTATAGGCAAATGCTAAGGGGGCTTTACATTCAGGAGGGTGCCAGAAATGAGCGCGGTTAAGTTGGTTTTGTTTTCAATATTCCTGACACATTCAGTTATAGCGGCAGTAACTCAAAAACCTCTTACTCAAAAGATTTAAAGTCCTACAAAAAGACAAAGCTGGTTTCACAGCTGTATTTTTCTATTTTTTTGCTCGACATTACGACCACTGCCCCTTTTAAGCCCTCGTAATATGCGTTTAGCCGGGAGAGCTCGCGTGGAGCTCTCAGAAGGGACCGTCGGAAAAGTGCTTTTTTTTTTTTTTTCGGGGTTTTATTTTTTTTTGCTCAGCACGAGCTCTCCCGGCTTAACGCATATGGCCAGGGCTTGTTGTGTGTGTGTGTGTGTGTGTGTGTTTAGTGCTGTCTATGTGTGTGAATGAGAGACAGTGTGGTGATGTGTCTGTGTTTATACAGACAGCTTGTTATAGCCTCCTCTCAAAATATAACACTGTGTATGGAAAGCATTGTCGATGCATCGAAATATCGAATTGAACCGAATCGATGGGATGGCGATCGTAACGGAACCGTGAGACTAGTATAGGTTCACACCTCTTGTATATATGCACAGGCCTGTGTGTTCTCATTCATCATATTCATTTACTCGCCAACCCACTGTTGGCATTTTACATCGAGTGGTCTCGCCAGCGCAGGGAGCACACCATCCATAATATAACACCACAGAAACTCTCTGTTAATAACTCGGTAGAAAGTGTATTTTTTAACATTCTCATTTAGTTAGACACTGTCAAACATTCAGCCCAAATGCTCCAGAGAGACCTGAAACACATTAATTTTTCCTTAATTGGTGATTCCCCTTTATATAAGAATGTTGAATAGTATTCTGTGATCAGGCATCAACAGGCAACATATAATACTGTAATCTGGCATCAACAGAGCTGTGAAGGGAGCGCACTTCTGCTCGGTCTCACATTCACATACAGGCATCTAAACGCGCACGAACACACCTTTTTAAACTAGACAAAAACTCTCGAAAACCTTTACTGTCTGCTGTGTCTTTAATATGGTGTAATTATGCATTATTGAAACATCAAGGAGGACGCAGCAAAGAATGTCACTTATAAATTAAAACTTTATTATTTTTTGCAAGAGCCTTACGTTTATAAGGGTGATCATAAGCAAAAAGACCCCAGCCTAAGGCTAGATGTTTTCTTTTCCTTATTTGTTTATTCGTTTGGCGCATGTACTCGTGTGCGATATAGTATGCTAGAAACATTATGGGAGTTAAGTAGTATGTCAGAATTCATAGAATTTGAAAAGCAATATGTGTGAAGAACTGCTACTTCTGACGAGATTCTCATGTGTGCGCAAGTGTGCATCGAATGAATGCTACGCAATCCCATGATGCACTATGAGAGAATTCATGAATGGGAGTGAAGCGACACAACTGATGCAGGTAGATCATGTGATGATAACAAAATGGCAGATGCAGTATGTTCAAGTTCCATTTATACTGTATAGAACCTACTTTTGTTACAATCGAGTTTTTTGTTTAAATTCAAATGTAATACCTACTGAGTATTAGGCGATTTCGAACAACTTAAAAAAACGAGCTGAAGTCCTATTGATTTATAGGTGTTGGTGCTTTAAAAAACAATGGTGGCGAAATCGCTAAACAACTTTACATCCAGCAAGGCTATATAATGATATATGGTTGATTTCATATATAATTTTATTTAAACGAACCACTTTAGGGTTGTCACGATACTGGAATTTATAACTAATTGTTAATGAAATTTAAAAAGTGTCCATTTCCCAATAATTTTTAAGCGCTGTTGATCACGTTCTTAAACTGCACTGATTTGCCATTGTGTTCACATTTCACAGCTGTGATTCATCTGCGAATCACTCATATGTCAGCTTACAGACAAACCAGCCGATTGACGTGACTTTAAAACCATCCAGTGTCCCTGTATCTGTGGTTACACTCAGTAAACAGCGGGGAGCCAATTACAGTCATTTCTATTAAGCATGTGAACACAACAGCAAATCAGCGCTGTTTAAGAACGTGCACAACAGCACTCAAATGTTAGCAAGAAATGGACGGTTTGAAAGTTTCAGTATTAATTTATACCGAATTCTAGTGTTGTGACAACCCTAGTAGGCAATTTCAGATGCAGCTTAAAAAAAGAGACGAAGTCCTGTTGATTTATGAGTATTAGAGTTTTCAAAAAACAACATTGTTGGCAAAAATCGCTTGACACAATTTTATATTGAGCAGTATTATGCTGTGTTCACCAGACGCGACTGAAGCGTCAAGCGAATGATTTACATGTTAAGTCAATTCAAAGGTGCGAATAGACATCCTGCTGCTTGATATGTGCAAATCAAGTGGCACGAGTTAAGCGTTTCACATAAACATAGCTACTATCTCAATAAAATTCATGTTAGCCGTTTAGCGTTGAAGCTACAGTCACCATGTCTATTGTTAAGCGAATTTGATGCGCGAATGAAGCAAGTAAACTTAAAATGTTCACGCATCTGTTTACGCGCGAATAATGTGATTTATCTACGCGTGCCGCATCTAGTGTGAACACAGCAGTAGGGCTGTTTGAAGTTATATTGTTGATTTCATTGAGCTATATTTTAACAGTTTTATCAGTGCCAGTTTTAACCGTTTAAGGTTACGTGCTGACTGACTGACTGGTGCATGATACATGAGGCCAGCAAACACGGCGTATAGCTGTTTCACTTTACTTCAAGATGCATTTATATCGCTCTGTAGGTCTATTAGAGACGTTCATAAATATTCCTAGCAAATCTAATAAATGCTGGAGACATATACGCACTAAATCACACTTCAGCAGCATTTCTTTGAGAGCACACGAAGATCTGAATGGTCTTGAAGTGGCTTATATTTGAGGGGGCGTGCAAGAAGTTTTGTGCACGAGCAGAGGAAATCGACGCACAAGCAAAGAGATCCGCATTCATGCTGTAGGCTATTACATAAATGCGATCTCGACTTCTAATATTGCGCTCATCACATTTGTCATTGAAATAATGCCACAGGTAGTTGGTAGATCTGTGTGAAAAAAGGCCGGTCGCCACAGCTGGTAAAAAATCCTAGAGGAAACACTGCTGTACATGTGCGATGACTGTGCAATGCTTTCAGAAACAACATGGACAGAAGAGAGTTTGAGTGAGAACGCATGATAAGAAACTAAATGAGTTTTTCTTACTGTCAACACTACCAACTAGATTAAAAATGTGTGGAAAATAACTGTTTTCTAAAATCCATTTCGTCTATGATTTTTTTTTTCTAATCACTGCTTTGATACAAACATAGCATACATTCAATTTCAGTATTCATTTAATCTTCTGTCACTTACAAATTATAAGTAAGATCAATTAATTAATAATTATAATTAATTAATTATAAGATCATTTAAGTTCAAAGTATAACGAATGAAGAATCTTGTTGCACAGTGTAATGGTCATCAAATTAGGAAAGACCATCTGGAGCACTCAATATAAACAAACATCATTTTTTAAAAAGCTCATTTTGCGATACTATTACTAACATTGTAAAATACTGAATCACTGTCATTTGAGTGTTCAATACACAGCAAATATTACAAAGTATTGAGTTCATTAAACAAATGACGCACAGCACTACTGCGGTTACAGAAAAGTTGGGCTGTTGTAATTCACTTATATTTTAATATGTTTTAGTGCTATTATAATCTGCTATTGAAAAATAAAATATTTTTGAACGACAAGCTGTAATGTAGCCATAACGCGATGAATTTTGGCGTGGCGCCCCGCAATGGAAGAATGAATGTAGCTGAAACCATGCACTCTAAACATATGCACATGATACACTCTATACATATCCACACATGATAGAGAGAGTCTTATGATGCAGCATCTGTCTGACGGTCAGAAAAAGACTCATTTAGTTTCTTATGCGTTTTGTTCTGTCTCAAACTATGTTCTGTCCATGTTGTTTCTGAAAGCATTGCACAGTCATCGCACATGTACAGTAATCACAGATTCAACACCGGGGTATGCTGAATTGATTAACAGTGGGCAGGGAATAAAACAAAGCACATATTTACTTGTTTTAGCATGAGGGTTGGAGTTCTATTTAGTGTCTAAATAAAAGAAAAGAATAAATAAATAAAATAGTTAAAGAATAATTAAAGCGTGTCTCATAAAAAAAATGGTTTTAATATGTATTACAGAAACGTGTGAAGAAAACCCTTACGTCTTTATCTCATGCCACCAAGTTTCCCAGTACTGTTTTAGTCATAGACGGAAATGGGGGTTCAGATCAAAGGCTGTGGTTTCCATAGAAAGATCTGTCTCATTTGTCCCTCCCGCTCTTTAATATACTACGATTCATGCTCTTTCTACACAAACCGAAAACGTGGGTTTCTCAGAAGCGCAGGTTATTTTCAGAGCTGCTGCATCACTGAAAACTCCAGTCACTTTCGTTTATGTCATTCAGCTTTGTCTTTGAGTAGTGTAGTCATGACCTCAGCGGCTTTACTGTCTCGCTTGGCCTCAGATGACTTCCGTCTTTGACTTTGGCTGATAAGGGATGGATGCCCCACCTATTGAGAGCCCTGCTGTTGGGTAAACAATTTCAGAGCCGGCTGCACACGTGCCTTCCAAATTTTTGTCTAGGGAGGGTCGGATTTTGTTAATTAGAGAGTCTGGGTGGTGGTTATCCACATACTCTGTTGATGTGGACTTCTCTAGGAGAAAACATTCACCCAAAAAATGTAAGTTATGAGTCGATGTGAATTTGATCTCCGATTCAAACTCAAATCCGAGAACACAAACGAAGATGATTGGGAGAATGTTCACAATGCCTTCTTTTCATATAGTGTGAGTTGAAAGAGGTTTTAAAGCTATAAAAATGCTGCTTTTTGTTTGGGAGGCTTGCAAGGTTTTTTAATGCAGGGTTTGATATCTAATAAAAGGTTTGCTAGTGTCATCCGTCATGATTTATTTACTCTCATGCCGTTACAAATGCAAACGAACACACAAAGAGATGTATGTCGAGATGCAATGATAAACCACACATTCCCATTTCAAATATGTGACTATTCAAATTCAGATGAGATGGTAAACATTACAATACAGATGGAAGAGGAGTTTATATGAATGAATTTCTAAATTAAAATTATGTGGTATGCAAATACTGTGCCAATCCATCCACATGCACTTCATGCTAAAGTATAAATCAGCCTTAATTCATAGTTTTGGATAAAAACATAGCTAGAGACATCCACATTTGCAACATAAATACTTTGGAAGTCAGTTGCTGTTTGGATACGGGACCTGAATTACTGCTGGTTTTACTTCATTTACTTAAATTTTATTGTATGAAAAAGAGCAGCATGTATTTTCTATTAAACCTCTCTATGTGTTCCTCGAGAAAATAAACAAATCATAGGGGTTTGATTCTTAATGCGAGTGAATAAATGCACTCAAAAATAAATATTTTTGCTGGTTGGTCAGAGTACTTGCCTACAATGATGCAAATCAACACAGTTCTTGAGTTTGTTTGGGAACAACTTCATTGTTTTAAGTTCAATCCTCTTAAATTTACGAAAACAATTAAATAAGTAGCTCCTCCTCCCATACTTGTCAACACTACCAAGCCGAACAATAACAGGGCTTGTGGTACAAATCGTCGCAATGTGTAGTTACAATTTTTAAAAGGTGCGAGTCGGCGTCAGTCACAGCTATGGGTGAACAACTCTGTGAAGGCTATGCAAGACGGTTCACATGCATTCAATGCAGAAGCATAAATCAACCTTAAGCCTGGTTAATACTTCTGCGTGGAGTGATCGGCGTGATCCACGTCGACCGGCCTAGTTTGTCTACAGTAAATGTCTACAGTAAAGTTGTACGGGTCGTTCACATATCATATGAGAAGCACTTCTCTCAAAACAGATGTTTTATACACAAATACTTCTGTATAAATGTTTATTACTAACCTCTCTATAAAAATGATATAATTATAACTGCAGATCAATGACAGTGTGAAATGTCTACTGTAATGTCTGCCATTATATTAAATAAATAAATGCAGCAAAAAAAAAGTAATGTGCTCCTTTTTTTCCGGCTTCTCCTTTGTTTGTTTTTTGTGTGTCAGTCTTGCATTTGTCAGTTTCTGAAAGGATCGGATTTTCAAAAACATGTCAATAATCAAGCGCACGTTATTATCAATGTTATTATCATCAGCTCAAGAACTTATTTCAAATGAAAGACAAGAAAGCGAAACCGCTCGAGCTTTAGACTCGTTCATAAAAAAACTACGGGGCACAGGGTAAAATCTGCTCTTCTTGGCTTTGTGGTTGTTCATCAAGACGCCGACAAGGTTTGTTTGAGCTCAAGTCGACCATAGCCCCTTTCACACAGTGATACCGGTAAATATCTGGAAAATTTCCGGAACGACTTTACCGGTATATTCAAAAAAGCGCTGTTCACACAGGCGAGGACATTACGGAAATTTTCCGGAAAAGAGCATTCACACATCCATTGCAAAATACCGGTAAATTCTGACATCATTCACCACAAATGAGCTTTAAACGGCTGCGCTTGTATTTGTAAACATTTGACTAAATTACAAACTCTGTGGATGATCAATATTGTGAACAACTTTCGCAGGATCACTTTCACATGTCGAGATGTTCATAATATGTGCGTGTGCAGGCGCTCACAGGCTGTTTCACAGGCACACGCAAAGCTTGAAAGTAAACAAACAACGGCTTATCATAAGCATCTCATCGATCATTATTTACACAGTTGACATAAAGAAGAACATATAAACGTGATCTGACTAACTTCTAGCAGCTAAATGTGTCTGGAAAAATATTCAAAGGTTTTTATTCTCACAAACCGCGCGGACGTAAATGCGTCTGACTGTTGTGATTGGCTAAAGCAGACGTCTCACGTCAGCACGTTCTAGACGTGCACGTGCTTATTACGGTAATCTTCCTTCTGCATTCACACATCGCAGCATTCCAGCAAATTGCCGGTAATGTTACAACTTCTCTTTCCGGAAAATAGCCAGAACGAATTTACCGGTATTTTCAAAAAGGACCTGTTCACACATACAACCTTTCCGGAAAATTGCCGGCAATTTTCCGGAAAGGTCTGTATGTGTGAAAGGGGCTCATGGCTCATTATTTTATGTGTATATAATTATGCTGTAATCTCTCAGCTGTGTATTTAAAACATGGCGGTTCGTTTGTTTTCATTCTGGCTTGTTGCGTGAGCGAATGACGCATCTCTGTAAACCAATACCGTTCAGCTGCGTGTCTAGCTCCGCCTTTTGGTACCCTTGGTTCCCTTTGCAAAAGGTGCCGAAAAAGTGGTACGGTACGGTTCATTTTTAGGTACCCTTTGACAGTGGAAACAGTCAAAAAAGCGTACCGAACCGTACTGTACCACCCAGTGGAAACGGGCCATATATTAATAATCAATTTGGGACAAGATGAATGCTATGACACAATGATGGAACCCAGCATTTATTACATTGTGATGACAGCCTGTTCATTTAGTTGCAGAAACATTGAGATGATAATATGAACATATTATTTGCTTTTAAACATGATGACTGAGGGGCAGAAGGCTCATCCTGTTTTTTAGAGACTCGGCCAAATGATTTTTATCCTCTCCCTCTGTCATATTGGCTATTGCCAGCTCCTCGTCCAACAAGCGTGCCATTTTGCCTCACGGCTTCACATTGTGCTCTGAACAAAAGCATCCCACTCACCTGGGGTGAGAGAAAGCCGAGGGTGTTTTTATCAAACACTGAGCCTCAGTTTTCTCTCTGCTACACTTCTCCAAGCTACAACCACATTTACAACCATATCTGAAGACTCAAGTTGCCTGTAAGTGCTTCCACATGAACACTGTTTCCTTCCCAAATTCTTTATAATTGGACTCACAAAGGTGTGGCGTTTTTCCGCCCCATCCCAAAAGAACATTGAGGGAATCACATAGTCGTGAGTCACATTCAGGGGTGTGAACCAAGAATCCGTTTGTGTGCTTTCGAGACTGCTCGTGACCAGATCTGTCGTACTTTTTTTATTTTTCACTCCCCTCCTTTTTCCTTTGGATATTTTTAGCCACGGCGCTGGTGTTGCTGTGCACAGGAACACCCCATACACACACTTCCACCCTCCCTTTACCATGTGCTAACGTGTCACACACATACACACTCTGCCATCTGTCTTAGCATTTGCGTTGAACCCAATTGTGAAAGTCAGCCGTGGCTCGTTTTTAAATAAGTGGCCTTGTTCGCCTTAGACTGTGGAAGCATTATATCCGTTTTACCGCCCCAGAGCTGCTGTAGAGGCGGGAGGAAGAGCACGAGACCCGTGTGCGTATACAGATGAGCGGGAAAACGGCTAGGTGGAGCCTAGCGAGGCAGCGGAGCCCAGCAGCGGCACACTCAGGCAGCCAAAGGGCTTCTCAGGACGCTGTTGACGGAAAGTGGGTCACTGGGTCAGGCAGTGGTGGAGCTCCAGCGGCAAGGCTGAGCCAGTTCAGCAGGGTCATTTCACATGTTACGCACAATATGCGGTTAATTAACCTCGGCTATTATTCCTATTGAGATTAGATCTATTAAAGGGCCAGTGCAACATGTGTGGGGGTGTACAAACCTTTGTTTTGTTTTACACCAAATTGAAGTATGTGGAATTTAACACCTTTTTTTGTATTTATATGAAAAAGTGTTATTGTTCAATTATTGAAATTACTTACAAAAGTTGTATTTTATTATGGGTAACATGTAACAAAAAGGTGGAATAAGGTTAGTTAATGTATTCGCTTGTTAAGTGTGACGTCATGCGAACCGGCTTCCAGGTCTAAGCACTATATCAAACTGTATGGGGAGACCCAGCAAATGGTATCAATAAATCTTTACAAAGCGTTGTAATACTTTTGAAAATCACGTTCGCTATATATAAAGTGATTAATCTTTAATAAATTGTTAAAATATTGGCGTCTGTGATGCGTGTGTACCATTACTTTATTTTTAAAAAATGACTTTAATGTGTGATATGACTAAAAAGGAGTCAAATGAATATTTTCTTAATTCCGATGAGTAACGGCTTGTACCTGAAAACTGAATTTCATACGTCATGACTTAATAAGCGGATTTATTTACTAACATAATCAATACATTAATTACAATATTGATTGACCTTATTCTTCAATGCAGAAGTGTGCTCATTTTTGCAGTTATTTTAGAACTTCCGATTCAATGTTTCCTGGGAGAAATGACAAGGAATAACAAAAGGCAGAAAACTGGCAAAATACTTGCTCTACAAGCAAGTGTGTTCATGACTATACATTAAAAGAAGAATAATTTAATAATAAGGGATTTTTAATCTGTAAAAAATGAATGGAAGTGAACGAGAGCGGAAGTGTCGAGCCAAAAAAATTCCAATGGTGGCGCCCACTCATGGGTAAAGAACAAGGTCAATACAGAATGTTTGTTAATGATTTTAATGATAATAACTTTATTTAATGAAAATAAAGTTGTTAGTTTATTAACTCTGTTCAACATCTAATGCTAACAAGAATTAATTTTGATTCTAAAAATGCAATGGTAAATGTTGAACTAGCAGTAGTACATGCTGTACAACTGATGTTTGTTATTAGTTGATTTTAGTAAATAGATGAACTAATGAAATCTTGTTGTGAAATGTGAGCATATTATGTTTATTGTAAACATATTTCTGTAGTTGAAATAGAGCCACAGTAATCTGAAATCAAACATCAAATTAAAACTGAACTGAAGCTAAATAAAATCTTATCAAGAACGACAGAGATAGGGCCATCACTAAATACGAACAGTTTTTTTGAATCAGTTATTGAACTTTATGACATGTATTGTGAGAATGATCAATTATATTTAACCAGTTTGTTGTGCACACACTTCCCATTTTAAACTCTATGTCCTTGTTGCATTTTGCTAATGTTTGTGTAGCTCGCAGAAGTTGAAGTACTGAAATGGTTTGAACAGAATCGAAATAAAAGTAAAGTCTGCATGAACAGGAAGTTGCTGAGACTACTTTTTGAGTATTTTAATGTACTTGGGGGTGGGTCATCCTCTTATAACAAGCTAATTGTCTTTGTATTACGGATGTAACGGTATCAGAATTTCACGGTACGGTAATACCTTGTCATGAATGGCACGGTACAGTATTTATTGAATCATTTACAGGAAAAACAAAACTAATGAAAATACTCCAAAAAAGTGCCAAAAGTGTCAATGACATACAAATTAGCCATCTATCTGTAAGCTTCGAAACGGGAACTTCAATTTTTCAATTTTAATTACAAAAAATTATTAAAGGGTCACGAAACACTAAAACACATTTTTTGAGCTGTTTAAAACACTATTAAGACACCTATATTTCACTAAAAAGTGTAAATTGGTTGTTTTTGCGTTATTTCAAGCAAATTCGTACTTCCGGTTTGAAACGAATTTTTGAAGTTGCGTCACGGCCATGACATAATAACGTTGTATTCCAGCGTGCAGACTGGGCGTCTGTGCCAGAGTGTGTCTTATTACGTCTTACAGTGCGATGCATTAATGCATGAGTAAGGCTTGGTTCAAACCAATCAGCGCGCTCTATTGTGCAACTTCATTAATATTCATTACTGTCAGAGTGTAGACGGCAGAGACGCCACATTGTATTGGCAAAACAAGCGTGAAGTGTTGCTTTTATAGTTTGCTGCAGTTAAGTTTTGTTTTCATTTTCTCTTTGTGAGAGCGCAGCTGGCAACGTGTGTGGATTAACAGTGTACGCGACGCGATAATTCGACTACAGATGTCCATGTAAACAGTCACATTGTCCGCTGTGGTTGTGTGTTTTGACTCTGAAATTCAGCGCGCCCAAATAGACACTCCCACACCAAGCCTCTTTTCTTCCTCCGACACTCCCCCCTAAACAGAGCTGGACATGCCCACTTTTCTGACTTTTTCCAAAGTAGAGGTGTGAAAACACCCTGCTGAAACGAGGGGGTTTCATGGCCCTTTAAACCATGTAAAAAAATAAAGTTTCAATTTAGTATTGTTGAAAACTCATCACATTAAACATTTAATAACTCACTCACTCACTTGGATAGAGATGGGTTTTAAGGAAAATTATCATGTAAATATAATCTAGTAAAAGCTGGTATCTCTGGGCATTTACAATGTCCCCTGCTACAGAAAAAGGTTTCTGGAAAAAAAAGAGGTTTCTGGGACAGAGATATGACTTGGCCCAGGTTGACAGCAGTGGGTAACGTTGTGCATTGTCTTTCCCCCACTCAAGAGGACAAGGTATGAGTGAGATAGAGGTATCTTTGCGGTACAAGTCTCTGTTTCTGCAGTCCCCATGACTGTTATTAGTCGTATTCCCCAACTTGTATTTCACCACAGTCTGGCAGTGCCTGCATACCGTTTTTTTTTTGTCTGTCACCTTTTCTCCTTTCCCGTATCTTTTTAGAGAGAAACCGAAATGCTTCCACACATCCGATTTAAAACCCGCTTTAGGTTCGATCATTTCCAGCTCTTTTTCATCTCCGCTAATTGCAGCACACTCCATTTCCGCATTACTGGATCTGTAGCGACAACAGACTGCAAAGGATGATGGCCACGCCTGGGCTGATGGGAATTGTAGTTTCCGCTACCACCCGTTCGCTTCATTCGCCTGAGCAAATTTTCTCAGAAGAGCTATAGTTTTATCGAGTCATGCAACTACGGTAATATTGAAAAAAATTGCTATTGCGGTATGATGTTATTTACAATACCGTTACATCCCTACTTTGTACACTTAAGTTCAGAAAATTATTTCGTATTCATATGCAAAAAAAATGATCAGGTAAACAAACCTTGCACACTGAGTTTGATGCCAATCCGTAACAAAAAAAAAAAAACTAAGAACATTTTTGAGTCAGTTCAAGCAGTGATATTTTAGTCTTCTCTCTTCTCCAAAGAAGAAAAAGAAAGGACTAGGCTACATATTTTGTTCATTTAATACTAGCTTACATAGAGAGGAAGGAGAGTTCAGCTCATTATCAAAGATGAACTGCAACTTCAAAGGTGGAAACAAATGGTCAGACTTTGATTGAAGATTATCAAAACAAGCTTTTTTCAGTGTGTTAATTTGCATGGAAATTTACCTTAAGACTAACAATGTAGCTAGCAAAATAAACACTGTAAATTTTGATTTCATGCAGACTGTAAACTCAAAATCATTATGTAATTAAATAACAGAGAAAAATTCATTAAACATTTAAGTGGTGTAATACAGTGTTTTCTTTAGGATTTTTTTCCAGCTGTGGTGGCAGGCCTTTTACACAGATCTACCAACTACCTATGGCGTTATTTCAATGATAAATGTCGTGAACGCAGTATTACAAGTCGAGATTGCATTTATGTAATACAAGCATGCGAATCTCTTTATTTGTGCACCTATTTTGTGTTAGTGCAAAAAACTTCTTGCACGCCCTCAAAGATATGCTGCGCAAGTGCGATTTAGTGCGTTTATGTAATGAGTATGTCTCACATATTTGTTACATTGGCAAGAAATATTTATGAATGACCTACAGAATGGCATTAATGCATCCTTAAGTAAAATAAAATGAACATAAACTCCAGCAAGATAAAGTCATTGTCTATAAATAAAGTATAGTTATAGAATCTGTTTTCATCTTAACTGAAAGCTTAGTAGTGTTAGCTAGCCTCACGTGTCAGTCAGTCAGCATGTTACCATAAAGGGTTAAACAAATAATGCACAGCACTACTACGATTACAGAAAAGTTTGCTCTGTTATAATTCACTTACCGTTTATTATGGTTTGGTGCGATTATAACCCGCTATTAAAAAAAAAAACTAAATACTGAAGGTTTTGAATGAGAAACTGCAATGTAGCCATGGCGGGATGAATAGTATTAAATATTATTATTAAATATTTAAATAGCTAATATAAACTTTTAATTACTTCTATAATAGTTTTGTATTTTAAGCAACGGAGATAAATAATTATTTTGCTTTGCATTCACTAACTTTAAACATACGGGATGGCTCAGGGTGATCTAATATACTTATCTGAACCCGTGTGCCTGATGAACTTGTCCAGCAGCTTGAAGGTGCACTGTGTGTTGCAGAATAAGCTACAGTCGTGATCCGTGACCTAGAACCAACTGAAGAGGTCAAGTTTCTGTTGTAGAAACTAAGAGATGTACAACTACAGACCACATGTTAATGAACTTTGCCTATAATTGAGCTTTTCTTTTCTATCCTTCTCCAGGATAAACATCATGATGCTGCACACGAAATCATCGAAACCATTCGGTGAGTCCATTACCTGTTTTGATTTGATATTATTATTATTATTATGTGTGGTTTGCTGATTAAGTTTTGTTATTATTGACTAATTGTTGGTATTCTAAAAGTAATAGTGATTCTTTTAACAATATCAGTGTTGAGTTCCTGCTTCATAGATGTGGAAACTGATACATTATTGTTTTTAGGATTCTTTGATCATAGTCAACTTTAAGAATTTATTTGCCATTTTTAGATCATAAAAATCTTTCACTTTTGAAAGCTTTAATCCTTCATAAGCAAAAGTAATTTATTTTAATGGTACTTTAGAATGGGACTTTTACAGAGTTTCCAAAAAAAATATGATGCAACTCAATAGTTTTTGATTATAATTCAACAGTGATGGTTCTAATACACGTTTCTTTAGAAGCAGAGAATGCATCATATATGAATGTGAGACTCAAAATTGGAGTAATGATGCTAAATGTTCTGCTTTAATTCACAGAGATAAATACAATTTTAAGCTCCAATCAATAATAAAAACGTTATTCAAAATTGTGGAAACCATTTAAGAATTTTTAATTGCACAAATGCAACCTTTTTAAAAGTAGTTCATATAAGAAAATGTGGATAAAAATGCATGACCTGCTGCTTTTTGTGTGTATAGCTGGGTGTGTGAAGAGATCCCAGATCTTAAGCTGGCCATGGAGAACTACGTTCTTATTGACTATGACACCAAGAGGTGAGAAATGTTCTCTTAAAAAGAAGAAGCTTTAAAATAAATAAATATTAACATTGACTGTTAATTTTTCTATTCTATTTAGTAGTTATTATTTATTTAAAAGTGCCATCTTTGTATTTTTGCAGCTTCGAGAGTATGCAGAGACTATGTGATAAGTACAACAGAGCCATCGACAGCATTCACCAACTGGTACGTCAGATCTGTCGCGATAAAAAACATATGATATTTTAAACTGCGTTTGTAAATGCAAATTGAAAAGGGCAAGCACAAATTGTTTCATACATTTGTGTATTGATAAACGTAAACAGTAATATAATTGGTTAAAATAATTGAGTCCAAAATACAACAACTGCATACTGGAGCGCAATTACTGCATACGGAGCTTTACTATTATTATTATTATTATTATTATTAACTTGAACTTCTATGTTTAGCTGCTTTGACATAATCTACATTGTCAAAGCACTATAGAAATAAAGACGAATAGACACATGGAAATGTGTATGTACATGTTACTTAAAATATAATAAAAAGGAATTGGAAAAAAAAAAAAGAAAGACGAATTGAATTGAATAAAAAAAACACATCCCCAAATGTAGAAATGGCGAATTCACCACCATAATTGGGGTAAATCGGTTTTAAGTACCGGTTAAATTTAAAGCTAAACAGTGAATTTTATCTGAATGAACAGAAAGTTTAGAAGATTTTAAATTTAGTTTAGTATTATTGATTAGGGGCGGGGCTTTCTATTTGTGCATCATTCCCTTATAGCAGACTAATGCTGCTGTCACACTAGAGTTGTAAAACTCTGTCGTATTGCGCTGTGAGAAGAGGCAGAATTAAACAAGTTAATTAGATATTTAAAAAGGCGAGTGATTGGTCCAAATTAAAAATTTCTTGTCAGAAATTCCACAAGTACGAGTTTAAGTTGAACTTTGCAACTGCATGAGCTTGGGTTTCCACTCTGTCGCATTCACATGCGTATGAATGGAAGTCTATGAGGCAAAAAGTGCAGTGATCACGGCTTAACAGTAAGAGAGCTGCGGTTAAAGCCATCAAACTGACCTCAACAGAAAAACCGCCACTCTAAACATAAAAGAGAATGCTCACAATGTGATTGAAGATTTTCAAAACAGACCATTAATTTTAGTAGATTAACCTGCATGCATTGTTTCGACTAAAGAATTGTGAATTTTGCTTTCGTACAGACTTTGAAGCGCAATGCCAAATGTTGCTGTTTTTACCTCGAATAACATGTAAAATTGTGTGTTTGTGTGTTGTGCAGTGGAAAGGGACCACCCAGCCTATGAAACTGAACAAGCGGCCTTCCAATGGCCTGCTGCGTCACATCCTGCAGCAGGTCTACAACCACTCTGTCACCGACCCGGAAAAACTCAACAACTACGAGCCATTTTCTCCAGAGGTATACGGAGAGACCTCCTTCGACCTGGTGGCTCAAATCATCGACGAGATGGAGATGATGGAGGAAGACACCTTTGTGGATCTGGGCAGTGGTCAGTAACATCACTTTGTGAACGTTTGTACTAGTGCTGGGCAATAAAAAAATGTATATATGATATAAAACCATATTTTATATCATTCGATATTTAAGGAATAATAGGATTTAAAATTTTTTTAAACACTTTGTTTTCATTTAGCAACATTACTAAGGCAAATAATTTTAATAGTCAAAAAAAAGTAAACAAAATAACTGATCTATTTTCTCTAAATTAAACATAATCATTAAATAGACTCTTAAACTTGATAAATAAAATCTAACAAACACTTTAGGGTAGATAAACATCTGTGAGGTGTCAATAATAATGATGCAATAAACCTCTGTAAAATTCACTCTGTAAACAAACTCTGTAAATTATGACAGTCAAATTGGAGCTTTCATGTAAAGGAACTAACCATCATTATTCAAATACATACTGCATTCAGATGGGGAGCTAGTGGTTAGGATGCACAAGAAAAGAAACCAAAAAGCCACTCTAGCGACATCCTTACATTCTTTTTTTATTTGCAATCTTCTCACTGCTGCTAGCCATGGCACTCGTTTTCTTATCTATTGTTATTTTGACCTAAAATGACAAGCGCGCACACATGGTTTCCTGGAGCATTTACAATGGATATGTTTCAACAAGGTGCGGCTAGAAAATGCGCGCACGTCAGGCGTCATGTGTGCGCATCGCTTCCATACGCTTCCATACGCTCAGCAGCCACATTTTAATCAAACTATAGCCTGCATAACAAAACTTCATACCGAATCTTTTTTTTTTTTTTCGATATTGACATTGGTGTTCGGACAATAAATATCTATACAGATTTTAGTGCCCAGCCCCAGTTTGTACTACGGTTAGTGCAATTCAGAAAATGGAAATAAAATCAAAAAATACAATGGCTGAATCAAGACCAAAGTTAATCTTAATGGACGTTAATTTACACATAATTGGAAAGTACAGCAAAAACTCAAAAAAAGCAAAATAATAAAAATAACGACAAGTAAAAAAGAAATGCAGTTGTGGATTGTAAAATGCATCAGCAAATTTGGCTACTACAATTTATTATAAATGGGCCTTTAGGGGTGAAGTACAATAGAAATGCAACGGCAAATAAAAACAATTAATTAATTAATAAATAAAAAAAACATCAAGTCCTGGACCGGTATCGGTCCGTGGATCAATTGGTACCAGGCAACACAAGAAATCATTAATCATTTCCGTTTTTATTATTATTTCTGTCTGAACATATTTTTCAACTGAAGTGCATCTCAGAACTCTTAACATGATCTTAAAATCCATGATACATACATCTTCAAATTTAATGTACAGCTTTCATCTCCTCCTTTGCAGGGGTCGGTCAGGTGGTCCTGCAAGTTGCTGCGGCCACCAATTGTAAACACTACTATGGCGTGGAGAAAGCAGACATTCCAGCTACCTATGCAGAAGTACATACATAAAATACTCCTTAAATAGCCCAAAAAAGTGGACGTTTTACATTTAATCTTTACATCTGAATGTCTTTACAGTCAATGGACAAAGAGTTTAAGAGGTGGATGAAGTGGTATGGCAAAAAACATGGCGAGTACACGGTGAGCTTGTTCAATTTTTGTTTATTCTAAACTCATTGTGGCTTATGGGATGAAATATATCAATACTGATGTCATTTGGGCAGCTGGAAAGGGGAGATTTCCTTTCAGAAGAATGGAAGGAACGAATAGCCAGTACAAGGTATGATCAAATACAGGCTAGTAAGATTTACAAGCTTTAATAATCTTGTTTTGCTCTTTTGCTCGCATGTGTGCATATGTCTTGTGTAAGTCTGTAGTATGATGTGTTCTTTTGCAGTGTTATTTTTGTGAATAACTTTGCCTTTGGTCCTGAGGTGGACCACCAGTTGAAGGAACGATTCGCCAACATGAAGGAAGGTTCGTGGAGTTGAATTTGATATTACAGTATGGATGCACACTAGTTTTATTTAAGCATCACGTTAGAGTATTTCAGTCACTTCTAACTTAAACTGAAAGGTACTTTTCTGTTTACATTTGAAAGAGAAAGGGATCTGTGTTGGTGGAGCTTAAAGGCACCTGTGTCAACATGTCATTCTTGACCTTTGGCTCCAGTCAGACTTGCTTGTATTGACCTGCAGATGTCAAGGAGATGATCTATATGGGTTAATTTTTTCTGCTTTGTTTCCTGGCTCAATTTCATTCTCCTACCTTGTAGGTGGAAAAATTGTTTCCTCTAAACCATTTGCACCTCTTAACTTCAGAATAAACAGCCGAAACTTGAGTGGTGAGTATGAAACATTAGGTCACATTAGGTTTTTACTACAAAATGATTACACAATGTAAAAATAAAGTACAATTGCTATCATGTTTTTGGTACTTTGGTGGTTAAACGGTGATGCATTGTAAGGCACCGCTTCCTTGAGAAAAAAAAATGTCAAAAGCGAAGCAATTCCTGATGTATAACTTGTAACACACTTTCATACCAAACAGATTTGTGCATATAATGTTTGGGAAATCGGCATAAAAAACCTTCACGTTTACAACTTATCCTCAGATCTTTATCAATGCAAAAGTTTATGTGAAATGTAAACCAAAATGTTGTATATTTTCATCATTTTAAAGTAAACTATTGGACCTAATCTGAAGTCTTAAGTGTGAAACTTTCAACCTTACACAACCTATTCAATTTCTGTTAGTTCTGTTAATTTATGTAAATACTGAAAACTGGAGAAGTCTATCATCCTTACAATTTCTATATCCTCTTGGTCACTGTCCTAAATTCACCTGAAAAGTCTAGCTTTAGATTAAATCTGCAAAATAAAATTATTCACCCTTTAACAATTTCTACTGGTTGGCTCACCAATTTTGTGTAAATGTGTAATGTGTATTTATATATCGCATTTATCGTGTTTGGCCATACACCCAAAGCGCTTCACAATCATGAGCGCAGTCTCTCCACACCACCTTCAGTGTGCAGCATCCACTTGGATGATGTGACGGCAACCATAAGACAACGGCGCCAGTGCGCTGACCACACAGCAGCTATAGATGGAGTGGAGAGACAGTGATAGAGCCAATTCGGTGGATGGGGATGATTGGGAGGCCATGATCGGTAAGGGCCAATGGAGGGAATTAGGCCAGGACCCTGGGGCTACACCCCTACTCTTTGCGAAAAGAGGCATGGGATTTTTAATGACCACTGAGAGTCAGGACCTCAGTTTAATGTCTCATCTGAAAGACGGCGGTCACTGACAGTATAGTGTCCCTTTTACTATACTGGGGCATTAGCCCTGATTAAGGCTGATTCATACTTTTGTGTCAAGTGCACTCACACAAGCAGCCTACGTATGGTCGCATAGCCCTCACCATAGCTGTCGATGACGCTGATGCCCAACTCTCAAAAAATGTAACTACACGTCGCAACAACGTGTAACGCAAGATCTGTGATTGCATGACTTGGTAGCGCTGACAATTGTGGGAGGAGGTGAGAACTGCGTGAGCACCGTGAGAACCGATGCAGCGAGTGTTTACAAATGTGAAGTCCCGTGAAGGAGCTCCGGATGGAAATTATTGTTTTGTGTTTACCTTAGTATTAAAGTTGTTGCACGTCCGCCGATTTAGAGTTTGAGCCACTTGTACATTAAAGTAGTGTTCAGAAAAAATAAAACACCAGTGAAGAAACTCGACACAGAGAAACATAAACACCTACTGCCAGCTACCATTTCTGGAGTGTTATTGCAGAGCAACACACACAGCATGCAGAGGTATAAATGCACGGCTACCTGCATTGCATGTGCCGTGGGATATGCCGATCCCTTAACGCAGAAGTAACCGGTCTTGGGGCTGCACGATGGTATGGCTATGGCCCAAAACCAAAAAAAAAAAAAAAATGTGTCTGTAAATAGCCAGCTTTACATTAAAACTTCAACCCAAAATGAAATGTGCATAGTAAAATCGTTAATCTTTTCAAAATTCTCATTTCTACTGGTTGGCTTGGCAAATTTGCGTAAAAAATGCTTTGTTGGTAAATCGCCAAATACACATTAAAAAAACTTCAACCCAAAATTACATCTGCATAATAAAGTCATTCATCGTTTCAAAATTCTCATTTCTACAGTTTGTTTTTTCTAGGCAAATTTTATAAAAAATAAAAATAAATTCTCTGTGGGTAAATTGCCCAATTTACATAATTTCTCATTGATCCTGGTGGCTCACCAATTTTGTGTAAAAAAAAAAATCTTAATTTTTATTGGTAAATTGCTAAATTCACATTAAAACTTCAAGTCTTCATAGTTAAATAATTCACTTTTTTTTAAATTCTAATTTCTCCTGGTTGGCCCGCCAATTTAGTGAAAAAAAAATAAATAAAAAAAATTCTGTTGGTAAATTGTCAAATTCACATAAAGCTTCAACCCCTAAATGAAATTTGCACAGTAAAACTTACTGGTTGACTCACCAAATCAAAAAACTACATTCACTATTGGGAATTTGCCAAATTTATTGGGGGAAAAATAAGCTTCAACCAAAAATGAAATCTTCATAGTAAAATTATTCACCTTTTCTCCTGGTAGGCTCGCCAAATTTGTGTTGAAAAATGATCTGTTCTTAAATTGCCAAATTCACATAACTTCAACTCAAAATGAAGTTTGCATAGTACAACCTACTGGTCTACTTGTTTGCTCTCCAAAAAAAACAAAACATTATTTATTGTGAAATTGCCCAATTCGCTTAAGAAAAAGCTTTAGCTGGAAATAAAATCTAAATAATAAATGATGAATCCTGAACCAATCAGAAAGTCCATATGAAAAGCCTTTCACTCTTTAAGCAAAATTCTCAACCTCATTGAGAGACTGGAGCTTACTTGTAAAAGGAGTAAATGTGATCTTGTCTTTACATTTGATGCCTATATGTAACAGGCTTTTTCTTCATGCAGATATTGGCACAATAATGCGAGTTGTGGAGCTGTCCCCTCTGAGGGGTTCGGTGTCCTGGACAGGGAAGCCAGTCTCGTACTATCTGCATACAATAGACCGCACCATAGTAAGTGTGCTTTCATTCGTGACAAGCTGCTTTTGTTGTTCCTCTTGGTGTACAGTGGAAGTCTAATTTGCATTAGCCCTTATTGCTAGGCAAATGATGTTAGACAGGCCTTTATGTTTTTGTGAAACACTGAATTTCACATGTTTGAGTATTTACACAAATCTGACTAAATACTTTCTATTTGCAGCTTGAAAACTATTTTTCTAGTCTCAAAAATCCTAAACTCAGGGTAAGCCTTTTCTGTTTGATCTACGATGTTGTTCATGAGTTTTTGGACAAAATGTGAAGCTAATTCTCTTCCCACAACACATGCGGTGTGTTTTTGGTTCCAGGAGGAACAGGAGGTTGCCAGAAGGCGCCCACAGAAGGACAGTAAAGAGAACAAGAGCAACACCACCACCCCGACCAAGCCTAAAGAGCACAAGGTAGACCTGCAGGACAATCATTCATTCACATCTGCAGAGTAAAATCATAGTTTGTTTATGGATAGTTCATTAATTCATTCACTTGTTCATTCATTCACACAACTGCATGGTAAAATCATTGGTTATTTGTGAATAGTTTGTTCGTTCAATCATTCATTCACGACTGCATAGTAAAATCATAGCTTATGCATAGTTCATTCATTCACAACTGGATAGAAAAATCATAGTTCGTTTATGCATAATGCATTCATTCCCAACTGCATAGTAAAATCAGTTCATTTATGGATCGTCAGTTCATTCATTCGCTGATTCATTCATTTATTAATTCATTCATTCACAATCGCATAGTACAATCATAAATCATTTATGGATAGTTAGTTAATTCATTCATTCAATCCTTCATTCAAATCATAGTTCTTTTATGCAAAGTTTATTCATTCATCATTCACATCTACATTGTAAAGTCATTGTTCAGCGTCCATAGTTCATTCATTCATTCACAACTGGATAGTAAAATCATAGTTCAACATCTATAGTTTGTTCATTTATTCTTTCTTTCATTTATTCATTCATAACTGCATAATAAAGTCGTAGTTCATTTATGGATGGTTAATTCATTCTCTCATTCATTCACAACTGCACAGTAAAATCATAGTTCAGTTATGCACAGGTCATTCATTCACAACTGCATAGTAAAATCAGTTCATTAATGGATAGTTAATTCATTCACTCATTCATTTACAACTGCAAGGTAAAATCATAGTTCAGCATCCATAGTTTATTTGTTCATTCACAACTGCACAGTAAAATCATAGTTTATTTATGCACAGGTCATTCATTCACAACTGCATAGTAAAATCAGTTCATTGATGAATAGTTAATTCATTCACTCATTCATTTACAACTGCAAGGTAAAATCATAGTTCAGCATCCATAGTTTATTTGTTCATTTATTCACAACTGCATAGTAAAATCATAGTTCATTGATGCATAGTTTATTCGTTCACAACTGCATGGTAAAATCATTGTTCAGCATCCATACTTTGTTCATTCTTTCATTCATTCATTCACAACTGCATAGTAAAATCATAGTTTTTATGCATAGTTTATTCATTCATTTATTCACAGCTGCATAGTAAAGTCATAGTTAATTTATGCATAGATTATTCATTCATTCACAGCTGCTCAGTAGTCATGGTTCATTTGTGCATAGTTCGTTTATTCGTTTATTCATTCATTCATTTATTCACAATTGCATAGTAAAGTCATAGTTTAATTAAGGATAGTTCATTCATTCATTCATTCATTCATTCATTTTAAATGTATGCAATACATATTTTCATATTTTACACATCTTGTAATTATGTACTTGAAGTAAAATTAATTGTTTGAATAAAACATAAAAAATAAGTGATACATTTAAATATCTATTCAACTTTATTTTTTATAATTTAAATCTAATAGTTTTATCTACCTTAATTATATATTTATCTATCCTTTTATGAATTTTTTGGTTTCTATGTTCGCATTTTTTTTAAATCATTAATTTATTCATTTTTAATTTGAACATGCAGTTGAAACATTTTATTTATAATAATTTAATGATAAATATTTTTTATGATTTCACTTATTTGTTTTATAATTCATCTATTGTACTATTTCATATATTCATATATATCAATTTAATTTTTCCATACTTATGTATTTAATAAAATTCGTAAATGATCTATTGCTTGATTAATACACATTCTTTTCAATTTATCTTTTTGTTACACTTAAAAATAAATCTGCATTTTTTTAAAATAATAATACAGTTTATAATTTAGATATTTTTGTATTTCAGCTCTGTCAATTTATACAATTAAAACTCAATGTTTATTATTTTTAAAAGTTATTTTAGATTTCTAAATTTCTGAATGCATTTTCAAAATTATATATTTATGAGCTATTTTAAAGATCTCTCGTTTACTAAATTATTTTTGTGCATATGTTTGTACATTTTTAAACTCATCTATTTATTAGCATATTCCATCTAATTATGAATATATTTCAAAGATAAAGTCTTTATTTGCTTACATCTATGAACTAGACCTCTCTTTATCTCAGCAGGCGCAGCATGATTCGGGTGGTGAAGAGGAGCCAGTTGTCCCCGTGAAGCCGTCACCCAAACCCCGCCGGGCCAAAATTCTGACCAGGGGCCGCAAGCTTGGCAACAGGAAGCGCGGGCGACCCAAGAAGGCACCAGCTGCAACTGCAGCCGAGCGCAAGAACAAGAAGAGCCAGAGCGCCCTCGACCTGCTGCATGCCAAGACCCTCTCAGCGGCCCCTGCTCAGGGTGAGACCCTCTATTGTTATATTGTGTAATTATATGATTATGATATGCTTGATAACCTTTAACTTCTCACTTTAACGTCTCATATAAATCATATATTGAGTTTTTGTTGAAGAAAAAAATTGTAAGTTTTTTTTTTTTTTTTTTTTTTTTTAAAGGCCATATTGCCCAGCCCTATGCTAAGTTTAGCTAATAGTGCTCCTGCAGAACCAGAGATCAACTGAATGGATACACAAATGCTAAAACTCCGCAGTTTAACTCTTGAGGGCTTGTTAAATGTACCTGTTTTTCTTAAAATATTAAAAAGTGGAGTGTTTCTTTAAATGAATAATTTCTGTTGCTCAACGTGATTTACAAATACAACCTTTGACGTTTGTGGTCTGTCTCAATCCACAGAACCATACCGGTCACCTCAGAGTCCGTTCTATCAGCTACCTCCCAAAGTGCAGCATTACACATCCAGCCAGCTCCTCATGGCTCCCACTCCACCTGGCCTGCAGACGCTACTGGGTGAGTTCACTGGATAGTAAAAAAAATGAAGCTGCTAGTTTCTTACTTCTGTTGAACACAAAAGATGATGTTGGAAGTTCAGCATCATTGACTTCTATAATATTTTTTTTCTACTCTGTAAGAAAATGACTACCAGTTTCCAGCATGTTTCAAACTGTCTTTTGTGTTTAATAGAAAAATGAGATGTAATCAGCTGAGACTAAATGAGTAAATTTGAGTAAAGTTTTTCTTGGTTAAACTGAACGCCAGCAGCTCTGTTTCATAAGTCTATCTGTTCTAGTTATATTTTTGATCAGTCAGTACATATAAAGTGTGTCACTTGTGCTGTAGATAACATCAAAGTCCAGTACCTGCACTTCATGGCCTACATGAAGACGCCACAGTACCGCACCAACCTGCAGCAATCGCTTGAGCAGGAGAAGGTAAAGCTGTCTCTTCTTTGTGTGTTGATATTCGTTAAAATCTAATAAAGTTAATAACACCATTAAAAAATGTTATTGTTATTGTTAATGCCATAACAATGTTATATAACTTTCGTTTAGTTGTGAATCGTATAATTTAAATACATTTTATATATATTGAAATATTTTTGTCATTTATTTGTGCGTTTTAGTTTGGAATGGAACGTTTATTCCAATAATATAATGTGGCGATTTCTTTCTTTTTTTTTTTTTTTTTTGAATATTTAATTATTTGTAAATCTAAAAATTGTAATAATACATTGTAAACTTTTCTATGTAATGATCTTTTTTTAGCAGAATTGCTTTTTTTATTAAATATATGTGTTTTTTTTTTTGTTTTGTTTTTTTTTATACAGGCACAAATATTTGTTCATATACATTAGTTTAGACAGTACTGAAGCCAAAACTGGAACTAATCTAACAAGAAAACTTACAATAATGGTAAAAAAAATGAGTACGTTTGAATTTATATGACAGGGAAAATTATTAATGAGTTTGCAAAAGGGGAAAAATCAAGAGAAACAGAAAATATACAAAATCTATTTAAAAATGTATAATTTTTTGTAAAATATTTTTAAAAATGTTTAGTGACTAATGGCCTGTTTCTACCGAGTGTACGGTATGGTTCGTTGAGCTTTTATAGTTGTTTCCACTGTCAAAATGTACCAAAAAGCAAATTGTACCATACCACTTTTAGGGTACCCTTCGCAAAGGGTACCTAGCACAACAAAAGTGGAGCTAGATGCACAGCTGATTGCTATTGGTTTACAAAGAAATGTTAGTAGAACTTGCACAAGCAGGAGAATTAAACAAAGGAAGCGTCATTTTTAAAAACACAGCTGAGACATTACACAATAATAATATATACATTTAATAGCGAGTGAGCTCAAACAAACCTTGTCGTCTTAATGATGAGCCACAAAGCCAAGAACAAGCGCAGAATCTACCCTGTACTCTGTTGTTGTTTACAAGGGGGTCTACAAGCACAACCGATCACTCACCGCACGCCTGTACTTGAAATAACAAACTTTTTGAGCTTATGATAATAACGTGCGCGTGATTATTGAAGTGCTTCTAACAACCGATCCTTGGACAATGGACAAACTCGTGAGTGCTGTGTGAAAAAAACAAAGGAGAAGCCCGAAATAACAAAGGAGCAAATGATTCTTTCAGCAACCTAAAACTTGAACAAACTGCCATGTTTACCCATTATCATCACCTTTTGGACTATTATGAACTCGAAATGAAGGAATTACTTTCTAACAAGATGCTAACGTTAAGATTAAAGATGCAGATGAGAGGTTTGCACTGATAGTATATTTCATGTTGTTTTTGAATGCAGATAAGGACTAAATGTATGTTGTGTAGTTTTTCTGTAATTGGTAACATATCAAAGACTGTAAAGGCTGGTTTATACTTTACATATTCGCTTGAGTGTGCATGGCGACTGTGCCATTGCGTGTTTGGGAAGGTTTGCTTTGGGTGTGCGCGACAAGATTTCGCCTGGTGGAGCGCATTAAATTTTGAGCGAACAGTTGATTTGAGTTGAATATGAAACACTTTGAAGAGATTTTGTCTGAAACAGTTACGCCTGTACAGGCATATTTATGATCCGCCCATGCCTGAACATAGGGCGAACCAGATGACCAATAATTCTTGGCTATACTATAATTAGGGAACAAATTATTTCATTGACAACTAGAAAAGAGTATTTGAACCTATCACTTTACAATATACTGTATCAGTTTACAATATACTGTATCAGTTTACAATATACTGGTGCCCTAATTTTATGCTTTGTAGCACTGCCACAAATTGAGTGTTTTATAAACACACAGTGTACCATAGAAAAGGGATTTACCCGTGTTGTTTTAAAACTACCATATGTCTTGCCTTCTTGTAATGTGTTCCCTGCTTACCTGTTACAAGCGACATTACGTATGGGCAATTCTCCATTCGTCATTCATCACTGGATAATGCTTCACGAGATGATAGGTTGAGAGGATTCATGGCGGAAGTTTTGCTCCATGTAAAGAGGGATGTAAGAAGTTTAAGAGATCGCGATCGTGAAAAAAAGACTGCTGTTTTCGCCTGTGGGTTGTTTATTGGACTTTCACACACACACAATTGGACACAAAAACAAACACATGCACACACAGTTAGACCTTTGCCGAAGACAGTCATGTTGTTTTCTTTTGTAAATATTGAGTATGTATGCATGGTGGTTAATACTGTAGGAATCATTGTAAGTCTAACATACTGATTGGTGTTAATTCATCTGTTTCAGTTTGCTTTCTGTTTGTTATATATATCTGTTTGTTATATTAGTTGCTTCATTTAAGGTTGAACAATACAGCTTTAATTAAGATAATGGTCAGAAATTATACCATTATTGTCTTTTTAGCATAAAAATAAAGGACACAAACTAGCCAGAAAATAATGTGTGAATTGTGGAGTGGGCTAAATAAAAAAGCATCAGTATTTTTAGAAGTGTACTTTTTTTTGCTTTTATTCTTTCCATAATAAAAGATATTTGTCAAGCAACCCTTGTTCTGTTGCCATTAATATTTTAATAAACTATAATGGGTAGAAGGGTTTGAGATATGAACAAAAGCAAGTGATTCATCAAATTTTTAATACAATTTTTTTTTTATTGGCTATAAAAAAAATTTATAGTCATAAAAATAATTTGTTTAAAAATCTTGATTGAAAATAATGAAGTAGTAAATATTAATATGACATAGTTCCGAACTTCCCAGTTCTGTTTATCTGTCTGATTTTACGGTTGGTTTCTTTTGACCATCCCCTGTAGTTTTAAAGAATTTCTCAATGCGCCAAGTGTAAAAGCCTTGTCTGTTTCGTGAGGTGCGCACACAGTCAGCGGAGGTCTGCAACGTGGTGCCAGACCAAAGTATAAATCAGCCTTCAGGGTCTTTAGGTGTTGTTATATGTTGCATTTATTTATTTGACATAATTGCAGATGTTACCGTATGCTATTTCACACCATCATTGATCTGCAGTTATAATCAAATCATGTTCATAGAAAGGTTAGTAATGAACATTTAAACAAGTATCTGTGTATAAAGCATCTGTTTTGTGAGAAATGCTTTGCATATGATATGTAAACGACCCGTACAGCTTTACTTTGACATTTCCTCGAGCGAGAATGACTTCGACATCAATTTTTTGTCATACACTACCCACCAATAGAGTACCATTGATACCTATAGGCATTAGACACATTGTGTGTGTGTGTGTGTGTGTGTATTTATATATATATATATATATATATATATATATATATATATATATATATATATATATATATATATAACATTTTCTTCCTAATTGTAATCTAAACAAATATCTGGACTTCAGTTGTACATTACGGTGTTGTTTAATTCTCGACACTATTCAACAGCTGAGACACACAGAACTGTCAAGTCAAGCCCAGCAGCTGGTCAACGCTTGTCATGCTCACAAAGAGAGGATTCATGACCTTTTCCAGTCCAAACTAGAAGAGGTAAGACTCTTTTTTTTTTTTTTTTTTTTTTTTTCACAGCCTATAGTTCTGTCTGTCTAGTCAACAATTGTTGGCAGTGCTATGATCTGAAGTGAAGTCCTGCCGCTCCTCTCTCAGCTGGGTGTGAAGGCGGTGACGGTGGAGGATCTGGTTCAGGCTCAGAAGGAGATTACAGCCCACAACATGCAGCTGCGCGAACAGACCAAACAGCTGGAGCATGACATGGCCGAGCTCCGAGATCAGAGCCAGCTGCTGGTGAGACCACCGTTCATCAGTCATGCCTTTAGTGTTGCAGAAATGCACTCGATATTACTTTCTTTACTGAAAGGTTTGAAATTGATCTGGTCTGATGTGTTTGTCAGCTGAAGGCTCGCTGTGAGGAGCTCAAGCTGGACACTCTGTGTTGGGACACTCTGAAGAAAGAGATAGAAGCTCTGCGGAGACAGATCTCTGAGAAACAGCGCCACTGTCTGGAGCTGCAGGTACCTACATCCATATATATTAAGTCAGGGGTGTCCAAACCTAATCTTGGAGGGTCGGTGTCATGCAAAGTTTAGTTCCAACCCCAATCAGACACACCTGTGCTAGCTAATCAAGCTTTCACTAGGCTTTCTAGAAGCATCCTTGCAGGTGTGTTGAAGCAAGTTGGAGCATAAATCTGCAGGACACCGGCCCTCCAGCACTAAGTTTGAACACCCCTGAATTAAGTGATCATTAATATCTATTTTATGTGTATATTTATGTCAAATTGAGATGCATTTTCATATGTAATTTTACAATGTTGCTTTACAAACTGTATTGTGCGTAAATCATATAAACATTTGCATATAGTTGAGTAATATTACTGAAAGTAAAATAAAAACTGAAAATATTTACACACATTAACCCTTGTGAACTTGTTTGTTGGTGGCTGTTTGTGCCCCATTGACTTCGGTTATAATGACGGTTTTGATTGCAAAGCTCTGACACCAAATAATCATGCATTCTTGACTGTTGGCGTTTTTGCCTGTTAGGGAGAGGTCAAACTTTTCGTTTTTATTGTTGATCATGAGTTTGCAGCATTAACCCTTTGATAGACCTAAAGAGTACAGCAGATTATAGTGTCCGTGCCTAAATACACTTACTATGTTCACTGACCTGCTTATTTTTTATTTTCTCAAACATATTAAGGTAAGTGCTTAAAGGTCTCTCTCACAATTGCACATAGCCACACACACTATACTTCATATAACCATATCATTTTTATCCAGAAACTAAGCTTTATTTGTGGACTGCAAGTGATGATCATGAATAAATATTGGTAACTTTACCTCTTCCCAACAAGGAAAACCAGCATCTGTCAAGAATGCGCGATTATATGGTGTCAGATTTGCAATCAAAAAATGTCCTCATAATGGAAGTCAATGGAGCAAAAACAGACACCAACATAACAAAAGGGTAGTCAATTTATCTAGAGTGTATTTATATTTTTTTTTAAAAACTTTCAAAGCATTTTTCCAAAATATGTTTCAAAGTAAGATTTGTCACCAAAAATCATTCTGTTTGCTGAAACACAGAGAAAGTTGTGGTCAAATAAGGCTCAAAATCACCCCAGAGTGGATGAAAACATCCACAACAGCACACAACGCCCCATTCACACGTGGCATCAGCGCTTACCATTCACTGAGGCCCCGTTTACACTAGTGCGTTTTAGTTTTAAAACGGCGTTGTAGAATGAAAACGATCCACGTCCACACTCGCGTTTTACCCAGCGTTTCTGAACAGCTCTCCGTCCACACCAAAACGCTGAAAACGCACATCACGTGACCACACACACACTCTCGGGCAAGCGCTCCAGCATTTCTACCCAGATGAGAGCTCTGCTAGTCGGACTGCTCATCAAGCATCTCTCGCTGGATCTAATCTTACTATATTTGCTAAACGTGATATTTCATTCTTGTTGTTGTCTTTATCTAACGACATAGGCCAATTCCCTGACTTTGGTCATTGGAATCTATTAAGTTACTTGTTCACGGGTAACATGTTTTGGTTAAGCGCAAAGATAAGTTAATGATTAATCCAGGTACATTGACTGATCGCTTGCCTTTATTTCCTACAATGTATAAACTTATTGTATGTTATACTTTTATAATTATCGATTATTAAAACTGATATTCAGCAAAAGAGAGAGTGTGTTTCGTATTTTCACTGAAATTGAAAGGAGGCCGTTGTTATCGGCTCCGTTTTGTTATAAATATCCACACAGTGAAGATGACGCTCATATATGCAGCACAACGCCTCAACATTTCTGCTGTCTGTTAAGTTGCTAATATTAAAATGAAAATAGGCAGTTCCTTAAATCATGTTTACATTTTATTGTTGAGAAAGTGAAACAACGTAGCCAAGGTGATGTGAATAAAGTTATAAAGTACACTGTTCCCTTTGAAGATTTACCCGTGTCCTCGGTATGTTTTCCATATCAAACTGAGAAGGGGGAGACTGCAGCCTTGATCAAACTTGCGAAGAGGATGCGAGACTGAACTGTGTGTGGGCTACTTAATATTGAGGAAAAGCCCCAATCAGAGAGGCGAACGTTTGCAGCCCCGCCTCCGTTTTCAGATGTCTCCGTCTTTCCCCATCCACACTGAGACGGAGCAGCAGCATTTTAGAATGAAAACGGCCTCTCCAGCGTTTTCAAAAAGCTCCGTTTTCAGCGCTCGAGAACTCCGGCGTAGTGTGGACGGATGGCGTAACCGTAGCAAAACTTATGCGGTTTCAAACTAAAACGCACTAGTGTAAACGGGGCCTGAATTGTGGGTCTGTCTGCGCTGCTTCAGTGGCGTTGCTCGCTGCTGAAGTTGGGGGTTTCTCAACTTTTCAAGTGCCAATGGAAGCGTCAGCCAGTCAGATCACTTTATGCATATAATCTAGCTCAGACATTGGCAGATTAGGGACTTACTTCATTGGCTGACGCTGATATGACGATCACGTAAGCCCTCAGACATGCCCTCATTCAAGTGTTGACGCTCAAGCCCTGTGTAAATGCACGGTGAAGGTTAAAATAAGTAAATAAATAGGTTTTATGTTAAATAACCTGCAGAAATCTGCAGCCCGCATTTAAATGACCAAGCACTTCATTATAAATCTTTTTTTTGTTTTTTTTGTTCAGTAATTACTGTTTTCAGATCTGTTAATACTTTAAAATAAATTATTTGTTTCTTAACTTTAAGGCCCAATCCCAATTCTACCTCTTAGCTCTTTCCCTTACCCATTGTCCCAATTCTCTTTAGCTTGAAGGCGTAGGACTAAAGGAAAGGAGTTGATAGCCCTTCGAAACAAGATTTTCCAGGACCACACACGAAACCGAGGTGTAAGAAATTTTCCCAGAATAAACCAGCCACAATGGCAGAATAGCTGCACCCGGAAGTAAGATCCACAAAAGAGTATTTTTTTGTTATTGTTACGAATTTTTACAATAAACAAGCACATTTTTTAATATATTCACGCGTTAAAAAAACGCTAAAATAAAAACCGATAAATTTCGCTATGTATAATCCATAATAAAAACTCATTAGGTTTTATTCTCATTAGTCAACATTTTGACGCTGGAAAACCCTGTCAGAGAGGTTTAGTGACTGGGAATGGGCTTTTTACAGTGTCTATTATAATGTTAATGTTGTTTTTGTGCATTTACAAAGATTAATATGGCCACTGTGTAAATGCACAGTACAGTTACGATTTTATTGCTACGTCATGATAACATATGCCTTCAGTGATTTCTTGATAAAAGATAAAGAGATAATAAGAACCCAAAAATAACACAACTGGAATAACTACAGCAATCACCATCGTCAATCTTATATGAAGTAAGAGATTGTGATGAAATATGATGATGTGTGCAGGTGCTGTAGTGCTGTCCCATTTCTTTGGAGTACGTTTTGAAGCCCTTTCTCTTCATACTCTGTTTTAAGGGACATGGGGAAGGGGGAAGGGTACAAAATAGAATTGGGATTGGGCCAAAGTAGATTACAGATGTTATTTGAGTCGGTTGCCTTAAAGGTGCCTTTATACTGCATTGGTTTATTAAGATAAATTGTTCTCTGATATCTACATAGCAGGTTTATGGCTTCCTCAGAAATGGTTTAATAAGTTCCTTTATAACTCCATTATTACTCCAGTATTAGGTCGATGATTGACCATATATGGATTATGTCATGAATATTAATGAGCTCCGCTCTGATGTGTGCAGCTCTTAGACACACACACAGCAAGGACAAATTTAAACCCAATCAGAGTAACTGTAACCTATTTTGCTCACTAGATCTGTTGTGGATAAAGGCTAAATTATAATTAAACTTGACAAAAAGGAGTGGTCAAGATGTATGGCATTGTATATTGAAACTAAATTATGAAAAAAGCAGCCAGGACTTAGTATCAGCTCCTGCATAAACATATGATGGTTGAGCTGAGTGATTTGACACGATTCAGCAGTCTACATGTGTTTGTTGAAACACTTTAAATTTCACGATAAACATGAAAAATTTAAAAAGATATAGCTAAACATACCTTATGCCTATTGGGAGAAGAGATGAATAAATGTATAATCTGTAAATCCTGCATTTTGCATTCTGAAGTGATTTTGAGCGTGCCTTATGTAACGCACTGTAAACAATTTGGAGCTTGCCTTTTCAAAAATAAAAGTTCAACATGATGAATAACCTAAAGTAGGCATACATGCAAATGAGCAGGGCATGGCCTGTGAGTCTGGTCACAGTTTGTTTTGTCTTCTGATTGGCCCGTTGTCCTCTGGGGTTAACACTAATGGAATTTACATGAGAACTTGGAAAGGTTTCTGAGTCTTATATTATGGCCATTTCCATATCTTGATCCTTTATTATTCTATGCCTTGGTGTACACAGATTTTCATTTTAATTTACCTTTAATAGTTTAATTTTTAATCCAAATATGTTGGTTTTAAGTTGGTATACGCACACATAAAATCAAGATTCAAAGTTAAATTTATTTGTTCTAGATTTATTAATACGCAAGTATACGTTATAGCTGTTTTTTCAACATAAAGATTGTCCTTTCTCTTATTTATCATCCATTGTTACTGTTCTAACAAAATCTTGTTTACAGAAACCTGAACTTGCTTCTCTAGAGCTATTTTTATCCTCAGCGCTGTCTGTGTGTTTTCTCTCTCCTCCACTGAATCATTGGCTCCCCCTGCTGTTTGTTTCCAGATCAGTATAGTTGAACTTGAGAAGAGCCAGCGACAGCAGGAGCTCCTTCAGCTCAAGTCATCCTACAGCCCTTGTGAAGTGTCCCCCTACAGAAAAGCCCTCCCTGGCCCTGATCCTCGGCCCACACTGGACCCGGATACCCCAAAACTCACTCCGCAATCCTCTATGGGGCTGAACGGCCTCAGTCCTGAACTCTCCATCAACGGCACTGCCTCTCCAGGTTATGAAAGATGCACCGGAAGTGCAATGGGCAAAAACGAACTCCTCACCCACTACCTGCCCATTTCTCCAGACCACGAAATTGTGCCGCCAACCCCGGACTCCAGAACCAGGCAGCTTGGGCAACCCCTGCCCGACTACACCCGCTTTTCTCCAGCAAAGATCGCCCTCCGCAGGCACCTCAACCAGGATTCAGCCGCAAACCAGTTTCGGGCACTCGGAAACATCCATCGGTGAGTGAAAGTTAGCCAATTAGTTCAGTAAGTACTTATCTATTGGTCACTGATCACTCACGGGTGTTTTCAGGGGCGACACTGGTGCCATTTCATCTCCAACACTGGGCTTTAAACAGGCTTCACCATGTTCCTCGGAAGTTCAAGCGGTCACCACAGCCAAGAACACAGATAGGGTAATAAGCGGTGTCTTTATGTGAACTAGAGGTTAAACGGATCAGCAGAAGTCACGGTTGGGATCATGTTTTAGGTTTTGCAGCATGAATTAGGTCTTTTTTTTTTTTTTTGTTGACTATTAGGCAACGCAAGCAAAGCGCAGATTTTATTTGGGGATATATTGGTAACACTTTAAGATAATGGTCTATTGGCTAATGTACTTTCTATTGTTAACAAACAATGAGTAGTATGTTTATTAGGTTATTTAAATTGAAATAACATTTGTTGATATTAATTCAGTTCTTTAAGGCTGCGTTTACACAGATCTTGATGGTCAATTCTGATTTTTTGACTGTACAATTTATTTATTTATTTTTGACTACCCGTTTACATTTAAACATAACTCCTATTCGATTGACTGCATTTACACTGCACACGTCAAAGACGTAGTGACCAGGAAAAGAAGAGCGGATGCCGACTGACAACTGATACTAAAAGAGTTCTCTTTTCTCCATTCCTGTATTTAATCTGTTCTCTGGGTTTAATATTTTTTTCATTTTAGCAATTTGTTTTTAGGGTGCTTTCACATCTAGACTTTTGTTTCGGAACCTGGCGTGTTTCGTTTCCTTTAGTATTTTTGAAATGGCAAATCGTGCTCAGATCTGCGGCAAAACAATCGGCCCGAGATTGCCTGAATGAGGTGGTCTCGGCTCTGTTGAAACAAACTCCGGAGCAGATTGATTGTAGTGAGAAAACAAAACGATCCAATGAACTAACAAACCAGGCTATATCACAGCGTATTATGGATGTGTAATGCATATATATGGCTGTATGAAGAGAGAATGATGACTAGGGCGGGATGTCATTCCTCTCTGTAAATGTACGGTTCATGTCGAATAACAAAGTAAACTATTAAGGAGAGCTGTTCATCGTTAGGAAAATTGACTGAACTGCAGACTTCGTTTATCTGTTATCTCTCTATATAATGTAAGGTCTATAATGCATAATTCTAGCCAAAGGCTATGAATAAGAAAGTCTTACCTCTGATTTATATTTGGTGACTATGTCTGTGGGTGGCACCATTCAAAATGAAAGTGCAGCTTTTTGCTCATGTCATATTGCTCATTGTCATAAATTAAAATAAGGATGCATGACAGCTGAGTGGGACTGAAAAATAAACTGTAAAACTCTGACCAATGTGAGGAGAGTTTACTCGCACATGACCTTATTTTGGTTCATTTAGACACATTTCAGTGTGAAAGCAAACCACGCCAAGAACAAAAATAAACATAACAATTTTAATCCCTGTTTCGGAACAAAACAAGCAGTCGACAGGTGTAAAAGCACCCTTACTATATTTTATGACAGAAAAGTTCTAATTTGGCCATCTTTTTTAATCTAAGCCTTTTTAAACCAACCTTAATGTCATTTCTAGCGTTATTTATGCACGTGATTCATGCAACATTTTTAGTTTAGCCTATATTGTTTACATGGTGGACATTGCGCTCTCGTTTACATGGTTAAATACATGTGCTGCATGACAATATAAAAGCTTTTTAGTCCTCGTGTGTGAGATTTCAGGATTGAGACTCTGCTGATGTCTGTTCTGAAATAAAAGCTTCAGTTGACTTCATTCGCTATGGTTTTTAATGACAGGTGTAAATCTGATCTACCTGCTCACTCTGAAGAAACGAGTGCTTAGATTAGATTCATATCGGATTAATTTCCACAAATGAACAAGGCCTCAATCTGATTTGAGTAAATCGGAATCCATGTGATTTATTATTTTTTTCCTGCTTACATGTACATGGGCCATATCCGATCTGTGACCCATTTGAGAAAAAATTGGAATTTGGTTACTTGAAACATGCAGTCTAAATGCAGCCTAACGAATGTCAACAAGCACAACTTTAGATTTTAATAATGTATTAGTTAATGTTGAACTATGATTAATACATGCTGTACAAGTTTAGTTCATACTTAATGTTAGTAAGTACATTAACTAATGGACCATCAATCTAAAGTGTTACCAATTTTAACAATGCTAATAATGAGCTTGATAATGCTTCCTGTCCTTTTAGTTGTAGAAATCGAAACTTTCCTGCTGTAGGACAAAAGCTGAATTACTAGTTTTACTAATAAATAACATTTAAATGTGTCAAAATCATTTTTAAAACAACATTCCTAATAAGACAAAATCTTTAAATTAAAACAAAAAGGTTATACATGTAAAAGTCTATAAATTAGCATATTACTGAACTGATATTACAACTGCAGAGGGAACATACTGAATGACATATAGAATATAATGGAATTTTACCAAATGTTTAAAAATGATAACAATAATGAATTCAATTTAAATATTTTTGCCAATCTATATTATGAATAACACCTATTGCATTTTTTAACGTCACTTGCGTGCATCCCAATTTGTGAGGTGTGATCCAGAATGATCAGCCAAGATCCGTTTAACTCCTAATACAAACCCATGTATGGAAAATTTTGAGCATCTCTCTCCCCACTCACAGGCCGATAAAGAAAAGAGCCCGACTGCACCCGGCGACACTATAACCAGTCTACCAATCAGCATCCCTCTCAGCACTGTGCATCCCAGCAAACTTCCTGTCAGCATCCCTCTGGCCAGTGTGGTGCTGCCGAACCGCGTCGAAAGACTGGTAGGGGTCTGTGTGAACGGTAGTGATGATGTGGGCGGTTATTGGATACATTTTAGAAATATGCTCTAAGCTGTGTTTTCTTTTGTCAGAGGAGCACTCCTAGTCCGGTATTGAATCCAGCAGGACAGAGCAATGGCAAGCCACCTCTCACGCCTACCTCAGGTACAGGTCTGCCTTGTTTTTTTTATTTTATTTTTTTTATGTGAAGCCTAGCGATAGCACACAGGATCTTTCTCTTTAAATATTGTCCTATGTGGTATGTACTGGACTGAAACCGAAACACTGATTTCAGTACCTCATTTTACGGTCACTTTCATCTACAAAGATCAAATTTGGAGAACATTTCTATAAACACTCGACTTTTTCAATTGTTTATTTAATTTTAGAAACAATTTAGTGTTAAAAATTGAAGGATTTCTTTGTGGCTATACCACAGTTTTGAACAAAATTATCAAGGTGCTTTCACACAAGGGGATGTATTTTGTATTTTTTTTATTTTGTATAAAATAGTAATCAAAATTAGAGATCAGCAATGATTGAAACGTGAGCTAATCTGTACATCACTGCAAAGGGGCTTTCAGTCCAAATTTCTTTAAAAAGTTGAGACACTTAATGCAGAGACAGATCTTTACTCTGTTCAGCACCGAATTGGTAAGCAATTCCAGCTGCAGTGAGAGCAATCTTTTTTTTTTTATAGTTGTTTTGTTTTGGTGGTAAGCTGTTTTGCATGCTGTTCATGCAGCATGAGCTCTTCACACTCTAACCACCAACTGTGCCTTGCATTTTTGTCTGAGCCCTCTGATTGCCTGTAGTTGAAAAAAGTCAACTGTGCAGAAAGTTCATGCCTAGCAATGTAAAAAGTAAAGCACACTGCTCTTTTCTAAAGTCAACAAAAACGTTTGGTGTAATTGGCCCATTAATATGAGGGCGTACTCGCACCATGTACAGTTGCCTTGAACCGGGTCAAAGCACGCTTGTCCCCCCTCCTGTCTCCCCCGATGGCCCTCACTCACATTACATTTGGGCCTGGGCACGCTTACGTCATCGATGATGTGCTTTTTATCAAGCGCTTTCGCTCAGCACAGTGGAGATTTCTTTAGTTTTACCATTTAGTCGTTTAATATGCAGTGACACGCAGTCAAATATTTCTCCGAACAGATCCGCCACTTTTGACGCTCATAAACAATCATAAAGTCCTTGTGCTGCAAGAATTAGGAGGTTTGCTGAAGGTGCAGCTGTCGTGCAGTGAGAGGTTTGCATCTTTAATAAACTACGACAGCTCGCATTCATTGAACAGTAAGATTGATTAATAAATCCATATCAAACAGTCCTTTAAAAATGTCACTTTCAGTTTCGGGCTCGGGCACGTTTTGCACTCACACTACAAGAGTACCTTGCCAAAGCCCAAGTGAATCTTCCAACCGGGCCAGAGCCGGCCAAGTGAACTGTGCCTGAGCCCGATTCAGAGCACTTACACTTCTCTAACGATCCTGGAAACGAGCCTGGGCATGGTTCAGATAGCATAGTGCGTATACACCCTGATTGCCTATTGAAATTCTCTGCATTATACTGTCCACTTGTGCTTTTGTGGACAACCAGCCCTATGGGGGGAGCGGGCTTAAAAAACGTAATATTCTAGAAATCACTAATTTGGAACAACCAACTCCTCTTGCTGTGGCTCTAATGCCAGCATCACTCCAAACACTGAGTCAGCATGGTTAAGTTACATACAAACTCTGTCCAAATGGTTAAATATTGATTTATTGCCACACTCTGCAAATGATGCTGAATGCACAACGCATTTGCTGTCAGAGCACAGAATTCAGTTCTTTTGATTTACAGATTTGCTTCAGGTGAAAAGTGATGAAAAATCTAAAAGCTTTTTTTATTTAATCAGTGGCATTTTTAAAAAATAATAAAAAGTGTTTTTTTGGGGGTTTTTTTGTGAGTCAGAATTTATGTAACTAATGAGCTGTTTTTCCCTTAAGATACTTTGAAATAGTGGCCTTAAAATTTAGGTACTGTAGATCAGGGGTGCCCAAGCTCTGTCCTAGAGGGCCGCAAATCAACCAGCTAATCAAGCTATTTCTAGGTATTCTAGAAACTTCCAGGCAGGTGTGTTGTAGGAAATTGGAGCTAAACTCAGCAAGACCCAAGGTCCAAGTTTGATTCTCTAATTTTGATCACTCCAGTTTATCTAAATGAGAGTTTATTTCCTCAGGGTACTCCTCCAGCTCAGGATTGGTTAATGGGTCTCACTCCACCATGCTGACCGAGGACCAAGACTGTGATGTTGCCTCCCCTCCTCCTCACAGCACTCCCGTCATGGGTCTTCAGCCCCGCGGCTCTGGCCTCAGTCCTCCACTGGGCACCGGAGGCGTTCTCCAGTACGCCGACGGTCCACCAAGGCTTCCCCCCGAGGATGGCCATGAGCGCCAGGGCCCCGAATCTGACACAGAGCCCTTAGATAGTGAGGCTCGCCGGCGCATTTTTTTCTCTTCATCCTCCTCTTCTTCCTCATCCTCATCCTCCACTGGAGGCTCGAGGCTGCACCATGGGTCTGTAAAGCAGGGTCACCATCATCACAGTAAGCACCATCACCACCACCACCACCATCATCACCATCACTCTCCAAGCTCCCACAGCCAAGAGGGCCGAAAACGAGGAAGACGAAAGCGCAGCTCATCTGGAGCCGTGCCCATGAGTGGATCCCCCAAAAGAAGGGTCTTTCCTGGACTGGGCTGCTCAAGTCATTCCTCTGGATCACCGCTTAATATCAATTCAATGGTGAGTGGATTCAAAGTTTTGATTATTAATAGGACTTCACGATTAATTAAAGGCATTTTCATGTGCATCTTTGCATTAAAACCGGCTCTGATATCAGCTGTGAATCTCTAGAAGTTGCTTTCAGATGGAGCAGAATTTACTACACGGAGCCAACGTTCACTGACAAGATACGCAAAAAAATTGTGAACCATATAGTTGGCGTGATCCTGAAATCGAAGATAATCATTCTACAATTTAAAAGCTGTTTTGCATTGCTTCTCAGTGAGCTATGGATGTGTTTCTGCAAAAAGCACTTGAAAATACCACATTAGCATGTTTTTAATTCAAACTCTTCTCATAATTTTGTAAAGTGTCTGAAATAAAACCTTCTCAGAGAATGTTCCAGAGTCATGTGCTTGTTAGTCACATTGACTCAATAAAAGCAGTCCTCTTCTTTGGTTGATTTGTCGTGTCTGTTCTTTGTGGTGTATTTGAGTTTGGCCTTTGGAGGATATTTTCTACTGATCACAGAGCCATGCTTTCCTGACGAGATGTCCATGAGAATCTAAGATTTTGAAATTGTTTCAATTAACCGTGCTGATCTAATTATCAGTGCTACATATGATTTTTTGACTAGGTAAACAACATAAACCAGCCTTTGGAGATCTCCGCCATTTCTTCCCCAGAGCAGTCAGGCAGAAGCCCATGTGGGCAAGATCTGGATCAGCCACCTGTTTTGAAACGAGAGCGTCCTCTTGAGCTCAACAACACCGGCCGTTATTCCTCTGCCCCAAGTTCAGATGAAGAAGGCAATGGTTACGCCCCGGACACCTCTAGTTCAAGCCGGTAATTGCTTTTTTCTGACATATTCAGTTTATTGATCCCTAAACAACAACACTTTAATTAAGTGGGGGTGTTCAGACTGTACTGACACCTTTATAATCTTGAAAGGACACATTTGGTCTGTGTGGGTCCTAATGCCCCAGTATAGTGAAGGGGGCGCTATACTGTCAGTGAGCGTTGTCTTTCGGATGAGATGTTAAACCGTGGTCCTGACTCTTTGTGGTCATTAAAAATCCCATGGCACTTCTCGTAAAGAGTGTAGGGGTGTAGCCCCGGTGTCCTGGCCAAATACCCTCCATCGGCCCTTACCGATCATGGCCCCCCAATCATCCCCATCCACCGAATTGGCTCTATCAGTGTCTCTCCACTTCACCAATAGGTAGTGTGTGGTGAACGCACTGGCGCCGTTGTCCTGTGGCTGCCGTCGCATCATCCAATGGATACTGCACACTGGTGGTGGTGTGGATAGACCACCCTCATGATTACGAAGTGCTTTGGGTGTATGGCCATACACGATAAATGCAATATATAAAAACACATTACATAACATAGTTGCTGGCTTTTTCATTATCTCGCTTTCTGTTCGCTCAAAAGCCACGTATTTTCAGTGTGTTCATTGTGATGTAGAGCATGACAAATTAAAAGGGAAAGGTCTTAAAGTATGATCACAAGTTGTCAGATGAGACTTATTTATGATCATGTTGAAACCAAGCATAGCAGACGTGTTAAACAGGAATCAGAAACAGCCGAATACAGAGGTGGCAGGCCAAATGGCAGAGGTCACAACTGCCATAGGAAGATTTTACTTCCGTTTGTCTATGTTTACCTCAGTCAGCGCAACTAACTCAAAGCAATGTGGTCAAGCAAAACATCTTTTACTCTGTATATAATCAAAAAGGTAAACTTGACTGACTTTAAAAGGAAACTTTTTTGAAAATAGGCTCATTTAACCTTTCTCCTAGAGTTGAGTTTTACCATTTTTGAGTCCATTTAGCTGATTTTCCATGTTTGGCTGGAGCACTTTTAGCTTAGCATAAATCACTGAATCCGATTAGACCATTAGCATCCCATTCAAAAATCTTTTTATGACTTAATTTTCCCCCGTTCTCCTAGAGCAGTTGAGTGTTACCATTTTTGAGTCCATTTAGCCGATCTCTGAGTTTGGCTGGAGCACTTTTAGCTTAGCATAGCATAAATCATTGAATCTGATTGAACTGTTAGCATCTCACTGAAAAATGTTTTGACTTTTAATTTTTATTTTTTCTGGTCTCCTAGAGTTGAACAGTTTAGTTTTACCTTTTTTGAGTCCATTTAAGCTGATCTCTGGGTTTGACTGGAGCATATTTAGCTTAGCATAGCATAAATCATTGAATCAGATTAGACCAGGGGTGTCCAAACTCGGCCCTGGAGGGCCGGTGTCCTGCATATTTTAGTTCCAACCTCAATTAAAAACACCTGAACCAGCTAATCAAGCTCTTGTTAGGTATACTATAAACTTCCAGCCCGGTGTGTTGAAGAAAGTTGGAGCTAAACCTGTGGGAGAGTTGCAAAATTGGCCTTGTTTCCAAAAAGGTTGAGGTTCTTGGTGTGACCTGGCATCAAATCTATTGTTTTCTCCTTCAGAATTGAACGAAAAATTGCTACTATTTCCTTAGACCGAGATGGACCAGTTAGAGACTTGGAAAGAGGCAAGTGGCATGGTTTTTGTCTTTTGATTCAGTGTTTACATTGGCATTTTGACATAACTGGCTATACGTCAACGATCATGTTGCTTTGCAGGTTTACAGGGACGTAAATCAGGTGCCAGCAGCGTGAGCAGCGAGGTATCCTCTTCCTCCGGAACCAGCAAGTGGAAATCCACCTTCTCCCCCATTTCTGATCCCAAGCCAACTCCTCCAGACATCCGCCAAGGTGGCTCACCATTTAGCGTTGGAGCTTCCCGAGGAGGCACAGACTCAGACTCGGACCACAAACCCCAGAGGAGAGGGGAGCGTGAGCGTGAGCCTTATGGAAATTCAAATCTCTTCCTCAGTCAGGATGGCAGTGGTCGCTCGGCGGTAAACACGTCAGAGCGTTCGCTGCAGAAACAGAAAGTGCGGGAGTGGGACCTGAAATCTGTAAGTGGATTGGCCAGTCAAAACCTATTTATATCTGCAGCAGCCAGTGGAGGCATCCTGAGTGGGAAAGTGGGCGGGGCTGCCACTGTGTCATCCGCCTCTGCGGTAGGACAATATTTCCCACTGGGCGGAGCTTCTGTTCTACAACCCTTATTTGGAACTCAGGCAGCGGGACCAGCCACCAGCGGAGCCCCCCGATTGGTCAACGGACATTCGGCGCTTGGCAGTTTCTCCAGTGCCGGACTGGCAGGGGGCGCTGCAGGAGGTGAGTTAGACATCTTGTCTGTCTTTCTGTTTTTTGATAAATGTTAAGGATTGAGCCTAAGGTCAGAACAGTCGCTCGGGGTGTAGAGAAAAGGTAAGTAAAGGCCCAGCGCTGCCATTTTGCCTGGCTCTCCCACACTGCTTGCTGTGCTGACTGCAAAGGCTAAAGCGACACACCTAGAGGAAATGATAACAGGTTATATTTAATAATAAGTTCATCAAAACATTAAAAAGTTGTTGTCATTTAATCATCCATTGATTTTGTTCCAAACAGTTGAACACAAATGAAGATATTTTGGTGAATGTACCTGGTTGCCATTGACTTGAATGTCTGACTGGCGACCAGTTTACAACATTCTTTGAAATATCTTCTGGTGCATTCAACAGGAGAAAGAAACGCAAATGTTTGGAATAAATGAAGGACGATTAAACTAGTAATTACATTTTTTTAACTAACTCTTCTAGGTCAATTTCATTAAAGCATGAGCAGCATCTATTTAAGTCAAACATTTTAACAAAGCAGTAATTTATTGGCAATATTTATCTGATTTTGCTTTGAAATGTCACTCAGACATGCTGTAAACATGCATTGAGGAAGCCCTCCCCCACACATTTTGTTTTTTGTTAGAAATCGTACCAAATTACAGCCTTGTAGATCATTTTCTTTGGCCTTGATGGTGTAAACTGGTGATTTAGAGGCCAGGGAAAGTATTAATATTTGTCAAGCTCTGTATAGTTTATCAGATTGGCGGGAAACGCCTTGACTCCTCCAGCTGCCTTCATATTTTCCTCTTGGTGTTCGCCTTTAATTGCAGACCTTGGCAGTGTCGAGGCACTTCACTGTTTACCAGCATTTTGCCAATCATGAAGATGTGTATTTAAAAAGCTTACTTTTAAAATAAAGTTAAGGTTACTCATGCTTGTCATTTTAAACCCATAAGAAATGTTGTCATCTGTGTAGCACAAGTGAAAATATTCTTCATTCTTAAATAAGGCTGGGCAATTTGGCCTACAATCAAAATATTATATTATTTTATTTATTTGTTTATGTTTTTGCGGATTATAGTTCACTGACAAGTTTTGTACTGTAAATAAGCTCATGTTACAAGTGAGAGATTTTTGAATGAAGGGTGCATTAACTGATTTTAAAATAATTGAAGTAAACACACTCTCTACGATCTATGATTACTTGTTAAAAATCATTGTTGAACAACTGAAATTGTCTAAAATGCGGCTTTCTGTTCCACCCACCGTCATCACAGACACCAAACCAACCATCCACAAAGCTTGTACTACGCATAATTGTGATGTGTAAGTTCATATGAGTGTATGCGAAGGCTACACCAGACTGTACACGTACCCTTGACAGAAGGATAATATCATTATAATATAACAAGTATAAATCATAATATAACAAGTCTAATTCAGCCTTAACAGAGCAGGGTCGCGTGACTCCACGCACGGTAGGGAAAGTAATTGAAAAATTGACATGTAAAAATGAGATCGATTATAGGTTCTGAATGTCAATTTCGATTACTTTTCTATTAATCACCCAGCCCTATTCTTAAATGTGAGCCCCTGTTTTTTTTTTGTTTTTTTTACCTGGTAATACCAAGTTTTCAATGATTTAAACACTTATTCGAAACACATTATTGTTTATTTATATATAAACATGCGTCATATCCACCTGCCGTTCATTTACTCTCCTTCTCTTCGTCTGCTTCTGCCACTGAACAGTAGCTCCCAGTAAATATTCTGTGTCCTTTGAAGAGAGGCAATATGGAGCATGTACAAACTGACATTAAAGGTGCTGTATGTATGCTTTTGACCATTCTAAAGCATAAAAATACCATATCTTCAGATATTTAAGAATAATGCCAAGTAAACTTTCTTGTTTATCTGAAAAACAATGCTGAAGTCAGATAATTTGCTTGTGTTTTCTCTTGCGGAACGACTGTATTTGTTTTGGTTCTTTAACCCGCCCACTGCCACTTTAGCCAATTATATTTTAGCATCCCGGGTTGCCTTAGTGGTAAACTGCTTCATTCATTCATTCAGAAAGGCTCTCAAGGCAGGTGTTCGTGACCGAAATGCGACCGCATGAGTTCCACATGAGGTTATTAATTAGCAAATGAGATAAATATTAGGAACGTAAACATTAGGTGAGCAGGATACATTGTAACCGCGTGTCCTAACAACACGCCACGTGAAGAGATTTAAAGTAATAAGCAATTGGGCTGTTTGCACCAGATGAAACACGACAGAAATTTAGATACAGCTATTCAGAAGCACAGAATAGTGCACTCACTCACTCACGAAATGGTAAGGTTTATAATCTAATTAATACATATTAAACCTCTTTAACATTATTCAATGTAGATGCTGAATCACTGATATGTGTTTAATTCAAAAGTTTCAAAAGTCTAATTTTAAAGTGTCTGTTTTATTCTCAAGATCTGAAGTGAACTGATCTGCTGCTGCTTTCAGTACTATGGCAATAAATCTCATGTAAAATGTCATGCAAACTCACATTGTTAGCATTTAACGCTGAATAAAACACATTAAGGGAACCTGAGGTGATCATTGTCAGTTTATCCTGTTGTTCCCCTGTGAGAAATAGAAGCCGTTTCTAATATAACAATTGGAGTTGTTGATTTAAAAAAAACCCCTCCTTTTAATATGTAAAATATTCCTTCTATCGGGTGCCGTTGCTTTAATATAGTCCTGTCCTCAATCTGGCAATCTGCGCTTGCATTTATTTTGATCCAGGAGTGCAATACCTAGTTCAACCACTAGGTAAAACTTGCATGATGCACCTTTAATTTTTAATAAAGCTGTCAAAACAGACAGCATCTGTTATCCACCAGTCAGTACTGCAACTGCAATTTACACTGCAACACAGAAACAACGTTTTCAAATTTATCCACTTCGGACGTTTTTAAAAACATACATTTTTTTCCCTAAAAATGTTGTCTCAGTTTGAATGGAAGGTCAAAACCTAGAGAAAAATATGCGTTTTTAAACGAAAACATTGTAGTGTGGACATGACCTGAGTGATGACACCAACAAGAGCAAGCATGCCTGACAATAGAGTCTTATTGTAAGCTGCACAGCTAATGTTTTAAATTTGTGATATTTATACTGTTTGCTAATTGAAACCACCTCCTTTAGTTTTTTATTATATTTGTGTGTCTCATTTTGGAGGCTGCGACTGTCCAGCGAAGGTCAATTTTTCAGCTGCTGTCGCATGTATTAAGGAAGACTTCATGACTGAAATTAGGTAAACCAGCAGTGGGCAGTAGAGATGTGCGGATGGCGGTTACAGCCGCGGAATCCGCGGATAAACCGCGGATCGGGCGGATGACGTGACGAAAAATAATATTTGAATTAAATTCGGGCGGGTGGTGGGCTGTTGTACTGTTTTTGTACACATAGCTGGCGCACCAACGAAAAAGCCTAGGACTGACTTTACAGAATGAGAGGAGGAATCGGATACACTAATTCTGGATGAAGTACAGAAGTCTTCATCTACAGACTTCCGTATAGACGGATCAGCAGAGGAACATTTACTTTCCTTTTGGGAGAAACAAGGCAGTCATTCCCACGTCTACAGCACCTTGCCAAGAGAATTTTATGCATTCCAGCAACAAGTGCTGTGAGCGAGCGCTCCTTCAGTGCAGCAGGGCGCATTAGAGGCCAGGCGCTCTCGTCTGAATGTTGAAATGATGTGTCAAAATGCGTTTTCTATTAGGCTACAATAATAATAAAAGAAAATTGTACAGTACAGTGCGTTTAATTTAGGCTATTTATTTATTTTTGTCCCTGTGCGCCAATTGGAGACGGAGTTCACTGCTGATATTCTGAGAGCTTTATAGGGATGCTTCTCATTTCTTTTTTGTGTATCCTCGTTTCCTTTCCTTGCTTTCTTTCCTCGTCTTTCCACCCCTATAGGATGCGAGGGAAGGACGCAAGGAAAAGACTCAAGGACCGAGGAATTGAATCAAGTGAAAAGACACGTCCTCGTATTGTTTAGCGTCACTTCAAAGCGTCAATTAATGCTGGATTTGACTTGCACGTTTGGATTAACTGCATGTCATTAAAGTCATTCTCTATTTTCTAATAATCAATAAAGAAACATTCATTTAATAATAAAAAGGAACAAGCCATTCAAATAAAGAGCTCAGTCAGCAGATGGCGGGCGGGTGCGGTTTTAAAATTTGGTCAAAAATGTTAGTGCGGATGGATGGCGGACGGATGATGAGTTTTGTGATGCGGTTGCGGATGAAATAATAGCCCATCTGCGCATCTCTAGTGGGCAGGATATAGAGACCAAAACAAAGACATGCAGAAGAAAGCAGAATAACTGACTGTAGCATTGTTTTTTTTAGATAACCAATTATGTTTACTTAGCTTGATTCCTAAACATCACGTAGCTTGTTAGGACAGGGGGTTACAGTGTAATCTGCTCAACTAATGTTTACGTTTGTAATATTTATATTATTTGTTATTTAATAACCAAATGTGAAACTGAATGTGTGTCTCATTTTTGAGTCTGCTAAAGTCCACCATTGGTCGTGTTTCGATTACGGACGCATTCTTTGAGAGCATTTCTGAATGAATGAATGAATGAAATACGCAGTTTTCCATCAAGGCATCCCAGGGTGCTGAAATATAATTGGCTAAACTGGAATTGGGCGGGTTAAAAAACCAAAACAAAGACAGCATTCCTGCACGGAAAACACATTTTCAAAGCCGAATATCTGGCTTCAGCATTGCTTTTCAGATAAAAAAAAATAATGTTCACTTTACATGTTTCTTAAATATCTGCAAACATATTGTGGTATTTTTATGCTTTAGTGGAGTCAAACACAAAATACTTTATTTATTTGATTAAAAAGAGCTTCAATTGTTGTCCAAATTTCTTATGGGTTTAGAAAGGCACTAGGTTAAATGCCACAGTTTTCACTTCAGCATAAACAGTCAACGGTGGTCCCCCTCGTCCACAGTGCAGTGCCTCATTGCTTTACATGTGCTTGTTTGTTTGTTGTCTGGCTTTGCTGCTGTGCACAATCTGGCTGAGCCCCCCATTTTTTTTTCTGTCTCTTGCTCCCCTCTCGGTGCTGTTCGTCTGCAGGGATTTTTCACCACATGGTGTCTTCAAGCTCCTCACAGCAGTCTGGGCCCAATCTCCCAAGCTCCCATAATTCCCAACAGAGGCATCTGGACACGAACCCCAAAGCTGGGGCCTCGTTCTTGGCCTCTGGCCCTAACCGCACTCAAACGGTCCTACACGCACCCTCTCCACCCACGCTCGCTCTTCCCCCGCCCCCACCCCTCCTGAACACTGTCCCGTCCCAACCGTCCTCTCCGCGCTCCTCCAGACCGCAGTCGTCCATCCCCGTGGCCACCTCGTCCCAATCCCTGGCTGCCGCGTCCTCTTCCTGCACCTCATCCGCTTCCTCAAGGCCCTTCACTGTCCACTATCCTCCGCATCTGCAGCCTCCGGGCAGCGCTGGTTCAGGTGGGACGGGGGCCTCCTGGAGGACTCTGGCATCCTATACGGCCTCGCAGATTCCTGGGAATCGGCCCAGATAAAATAAAATTTAAAAACCCAGGTGGGAGAGAGGGGTTGACATAGGGGGAAAAGGACTCTAATCGGATACAGGGAAGCTACTGCGTTTGTGCTAGCTTATTTGTTATGAGGCTGAATAAGGTATGTGGTGTTAGCATGGAAACGGGCAACGCTTTGCTGCTTTTGCTTTACATTTTTTGTTTATGTAGCTGCATTTCCTGCACATTTGGAGTTTTTATTACTTGTTTGTTTGTTTTTGTGGTTATTTTCCCTTGAAAAATTGAACTTATGATTGTTTATGTTAGCATTGGCCATTTTGTTTTTGAGTGTGTTATTTTGAAAATGTCATATTACATGTTCAGGGCTCAACAATGGTGGTTTTGATGATGACGATGATGAGCAATGGTTTGTACTTTTACTAGTCCCACAAAAAAAAAAATTATTTTAATGTAGTCGCAATACAGGAAATATAGCTGTAATGTATTTTTGTAAGTGTTTGGAAATTATTTATTTTATTTTTTGAATTTATTCCCCCCACCTTCAAAATGGATAGCTAATTTGCATATTTTATTATTCAATTAAAAAGCTAGGAATGTTAAAATTGTAATGTAGCTGTAAATATTCTTATAATCGTAATGTAGCTGTTTGATATGACTTGTATAAATATTTTTGCTAGATTATTGTACTGATTATTTTATTATATGATTATAAATGATATAAATTAATTGCATCAGTAGTTTTTTTATTAAGTGGTTCGTATTTTTCGTATTAATCGATACATGTAGGTGTGAAATGTCACTAATTGGCTCATATTTTTATTACTATTATTATTAGTTCAAGTTACCTTATTGGTTATTAAAGGAAAAGTTCACATAAAATAAGTTTTGTTATTAATTACTCCCTCTCATAAACTCGTATGACATTCGTTCATCTTAAAAACACAAATGAAGATGTTTTGGAAGAAATCCAGGAGCTCTCTGTTCATAGATTTGAGAATTTCAGAAAGGTACCAAGAATATCGATAAAACAATTTGTATATCTTTTGTGGCTCGACCATAATTTTCTAAAGTTTTTCAAAGACTTTAAACTAAAACAAATATAATAGCTTTAGTCTTCTTTTTAGCATCAGTTCAGGACACAAGTTCACTGTTTAGCCCATGTACTTGGTATATTTTAGTGGTGTAACGGATCACATTATGGTTTTTTAGTCGTGAATCAGACAATTATTATTTTTTGGATCAGCCAAAGAGGGGAGGAGAAACAAATGTCATTTGCTTTCCATTTTTTACAAAAACAGGACTGCAAGACACTTTGGTTTAAACAAACAGAACACGGAACCTGTAATTTTAATACAAATAAAACGAATAAATAATCAGCTGAACAAAAATAAATTGTAAGATATTCAGTACTGTGAAAAATTCACTGTTACTACTACTGTTGCTGATAACACTAAAGGTAGAAATCCAAATTTAAAATCTAAACCACCCATATTTATTTTTAGTCTAATTTTCACTAAATGTTTCAGTTTATTCACTCATAAAACTTCATGTTTCATTGTTAGATGTGTCATTTTTGAAGAATTATTTAGTGGCATATCTTTGAGGCTGGTTGTCGCCATCAATTGGTTAAATAGTGTAACTGCTGCCAACAACTTCTGTTTTTGATTGTCAATAAATGCATGACGGTGATTTTAATCTTACCATAAACATCAGTGGTTTCATCTAAACTATAAACTGTTCTCCCAGTACTTCTGTGTTATTTTACTGTTTGTATGTTCATAACTAACTCAAAAGACTCAAAAGATCTCTTTTTTGATTGTTGCGTTTTTCAATCACAGATTTGAATGCTGTGATTTGAAGGATTAATAAACATATGCCAATCTCCATTATATATAATTTATGTTGCGTGGGTGTTGAGATCCCGATCTTTTAATGATTAATTGTGCAGCTTACACTGAATGCATTAATGCAGGTTAAACAAGCAGTGACAGAAAACACCTTTAATAACCTAAGAAACCCACCAAATGCCGAAAAACCTACCACAACATCTTCCTTCATCATTTTATTTGATAGGAAAGCCTAAATGCTTTCATACATGTTATTTGAATGAAGCGAGAGTCGATCTCCCTGTGATCGTTACAAATTTAGGATTAATCTACCAATACATTTTTTTTTAATTAATTTTTGCATTTTGTGTGTTCTGAACTGATCCATTCAAATTACCGATCAACCGTAATCCGTTACACCCCTAGAATCTTTACGGACTTTAAAAGACCAATTTATTGTTTATAGAGCTTTTGGATTTCATCAAAATAAACGTTTAAGGTAAATAAAGGCGAGTAATTAATGATACGATTTTTATTTGTGCGTGAACTAACCCTATAACAATTTATTATGTTCATGAAATGCTAGTAATTCTTTCAAATGTTTGTAATGCACACTACTTTAAACATATGTATGAATTAAGTTAACTAAGTTTATATACATACACGCATTTAATAATAAAGCAACTGTATTTTTTTACATTTATTAAAACCATTGATGTATGTGTATATATAATCATCAAGTTTCAAACTTTTTTATATATATATTTTTTTGTTGTATGTAATATTTATTAGTATAATTATCTGCAAAATAACGACAAATTGTAATTTTCAGCCCATTTTAAGTGTTTACAAGACAATGCAAACCTTGCAGAATTTGTTACAAAAAAAAAGTTTAAATATTGCAAGCCAAATGTTTAACTTTGCCAGGCATGTGAATTGTTGAGCCCTGATGTTCATGAAATGTCTGTCCACACCTTGTGTAATTCCTGGATTTTACCCCTCGACTGGTTACAGGTAACTGAAGAAATCTACCTCAACCCAACATAACCTATGCAATGGACAGGTGTGGACCAATGGGCTCGACTCGCTCACCGGTGCTCAAACATTTGCTAAAGCCGCCATTGTAAAAACTGGCATGGGTATCTGAATTCATCACAGGTGCAGCTTAACACACACACACACACTCACTCATTGCCCCTGAATCACATTCAGATTCTCAGTTTGCAGCTTCCTTTTGTTTCCGAGTGTTTAAAGGTTGCACCATGTTGGGCTGACGCTAACAGTTATTCGTCAGTAATTGTGAGTTTAGCATGATGTTACTGATGCGCGTGCTTAAATTTTGAGATGGCAGGAATATCTTTAGTCAGTCCGCTTTCATTAGGCTGTACGCATAAATAATTTCTATAACCTTGCTGCTGTTTTTGTTGAAGTGGCTTTTATGATTGATATCTTCTGTTTGGATGAAGCTCATGACGATGTTTTAAGATTTAAGTTGTAAAAGGACAGTTCACCCAATCAAAATTGACTCTTTACTTGTCCTCAATTGGTTCCAAATCTTTGAGTTTAACTTTCTGTTGAACCAAAATATTTTTAAGAAATCTGGAAACGATTGACTTTCATATTAGGAAATACTTTGGAAGTCAGTCTTTACAGGTTTTTAGCTTTCTTCAGATTATTTTTGTCTGTGTGTGTTCAACAGAGAAAAGAAACTCAAACAGGTTTGTTGCAAGTGAAGGGTGAGTAAATAATTACAGAATTTTCCATTCAACCCAGCGGTGTCAAACTCAGATCCTGGAGGACCATAGCCCTGCACAGTTTAGTTCCAACCCTGCTTGAAGCCTGAAGGACTCAATTAGTTTGATCAGGTGTGTTTATTTATGGTTGGAACTTAATTGTGCACAGCTGTGGCCTTCCAGGAACTGAGTTTAACCCTTTAAATCTGAGCTTGTGTTCAAGTGTTCAATATTTTGTGAAATACAACGTTAACCACCTTGAATTGGGCATTTAAACATTTGAACTGTTTGTTTAGTGATGTAAAATATCAATGAAAAGTAATGAAAAGACCTCAAGCTCTAGCTAAAAGGGTACATTTCCAAGTGATATTTCACCCCAAAAAGAACATTTGAAGGTATGTCACCAAACTTCAAGATTTCTTTGGTATTGTGAGATTTGTGTGACTCTTTAAAGGATAGTTTTCCTAAAAACTCCTACACACAGGCCATTCAAGAAGGTTTTCTTCATAGTTTTTATGAGATTTTAGGTTTTTTTTAGATAAAAAGTATTCGAAGGAATGAGGGTGAGTAAAATTCAACAATAAAACATAATTTTTTAAGAAATCTTAATTTTTTTTTATATGTTTTTCAAAAATCAGAAAGTGGAGATGTATGCAAGAATATTTACTTAAAGGAATAGTCTTATTTTGGAAAAGTTTCATTTTACAATTCCCCTAGAGTTAAACTGTTTGGTTGAACCATTATTTTAACCCATTTAGACTTTTAGCATAGATCAATGGTCTCAAACTCAATTCCTGGATGATCGTCACTCTGCATAGTTTAGCTCCAACCACCTCCAACTCACATTATTTAATATTCTCTAGTAGTCTTGAACACCTTGATTATATGGATCAGCTCTTTGTGATTAGGGTTGGAGCAAAACGGCGCAGAGCTGCGGCCCTTTAGGAATCCTATGGAAACCTATGGTTTAAATCATTAAATCAGGTTATACCATGTGTCAAACTCAGTTCATGGAGGACCAGCTCAGCATAGCTTAGTTCCAAACCTAATTAAACACACTTAATTAAACTAATTAAGTCCTTCAGGATTGTTTGATACCTACAGGTAAGTGGTTTGAAGCAGGGTTTGAACTAAATTGTGCAGAGCTGCGGCCCTCTAGGAACTGAGTTTGAGTGGGTTAAACCATTAGCACAGGAACGCCCAATCTTGCTCCTCAAGGGCCGGAGTCCTGCATAGTTTAGCACCAACTTCCTTCAACACGCCTGCCTGGAAGTTTCTAGCATACTTTGAGCTTGATTAACTGATTCAGGTGTATTTAATTCCGGTTGGAACTAAAATATGTCGGACACCGGCCCTCCAGAACCGAGTTTGGGATCCCTGCATTAGCATCTCTCAAAATATTATTATTATTATTTTTTAAGTTTTTATGAGCAGAGATGCTAATGGTTTAATCCAATTTTAGATCTATGCTAAGCTAAGCCTAAAGTGTTGTATTTAGAGTTGAAGTGGGGGTTAATAATGTAAAATGTTTCCTTTTAGCGTTTAATTATTTATTTCTTTTGTTTTGGGGTGAAATATGACTACCAGCCATGTTCTTTATGGGCTCAGTTGAACCTAGCTTTGTTTTGGTGAACTCTGTCTCAAAATGTAAGATTTTAGAAAACGAATAATCATGAAAGCCCAGACCAAATCTAAATCTCTAATTAAATCATCTGAAAAAGAAACAAATTATTGTCAAATCGTAAATAATAAGATTCCATGAGATTGCGCTGGCTACACCAATAGAGAAATAGTTTGTGTTCGTACACTGGATCATTTACCTGTGGAGCTGTTATTGACACATTATGACAGTGCGTCATTTTTAAAAATGTAAAAGTAGCTTTTATTAGTCAAAGGGAAAAACGCTTCTGTACATTTTAAATAGCCACAATTCCCAGGAACACACGAGTAAAACAAATCTGCAGGGAGAGAAGCAGTTGAGCAGATGCCTGTAAGGAGCTGTTTAATCAGGCTAGTCATTTTAACTTCTCGAATCACTACTTTCACCGTTTGGTTTGGTTTAGGGCTTTTGTTTTAATACTCAAGCTTCCACGTTCCTAACAGTTCCTGCTGATCCTTTAATACGGTGCACACTTATGGTTCAGTCGACGTATTGCGCGGTACAGGCTTATTCAGGGAAATCTGGTGCTCAGCAAATTTTCCTTTGAGAATTCGGTGCGTTTTCCTTTTGGATTTTGAAATCCAAAGTTGATGTGGTGCTCATCGCAAACCTGGAAAACCAGCACACGCTTGTATGTACATACACACACTGGGAACGACAAAACAACAAGAACTACTGGGCAACTCCAACTCATCCTATTGTTTCTCTTTTATTCCTTTGTGATTTTTTTTGTTCTGTGAATGGTAGTCTTTCTGTATAATTGTGTATATAATTTGGGTTATTTATCATTTGAATTTTCTGTTTTGTGCTCCTTGTTTTGTATCGGAGCAGAGCACAACAACGTGCAAAAGTGTATGTACTTGACTCGCAGTCTAAAACTAAAAACATGGTGCTACAATCTGTACAACTTTAGACTGTGCTTATTTATATTAAGATCATCAACAAGAGAGAAAATAAGAGATGAATAAAGATTTTTTTGGTGCTTCTTTTACACAGGGATGTTTTCGAGCCTCACGGCATTTATTTTTCCAATATTTATAATCCTAATATTTGGCGCCCAGCACAAAGCAGCCCGTGCTTGTTTGGATCAGTGCTGTTTTTATATCGAAGAAACACCTTCTGGTCTTAATCTAGCTCAAAGTACATTGCAGAACTTTATAGGATGATTTGTTTGTTCTGAAGTATTCACGTTAATGGTGCTCCAACCTGTATGACAGGTGTGAATGCTCTTAAGATGTGGCAAATTGGTGCCATGTGTGTGTTTTAATTCAATTTTCGTTTTTATTTCTTGAAAAGAGAAAGTGTGCTAAGCCTGTTTGCCTATCATTTTGGGCCTCGTATGGCTCGGTGCTGTTTCATAGTAAAAAAAATAATATATATTTTGTTTTCTTTACAAATGTAACACAAACTGCTTCATCTTACACAAACTGGTGCTGCAGAATATACTAGTGCGCCCATACCAAAACTTACAATCCACTATCAAAGCCTGTCTACAAGATTGTGTTGTGTAACTTAGAGTTTGAGCCTTTTACGTATTGTGGTGTTGTGAAAATGTTCTGATGTGACCAGTCGTAGAGATGGCTAGCGTTTAGTCAGTTGACTAGCACTAGTGGTTAACCAATATGAGCTTTGACTGAAGAATCAGTAGCGTATCTAAAGAATACACTGATATAATTATATTTGGGCATGTTTCATGCTAAAATGGACATTTTTGTTGTGTTGCAAACCTGAAAGTCTTTATTTCTTCAAAAAAATTGTTATTTGGGAAGGAGGAGTGGAAAACCATGCAATAAAAAAGTCCAAAATTAGACTCCATTGACTTTCGTTAAAACTGTTTTCGACAGACCAAGGGGGGCCAAGTCGGAGCACTCACTACGGTCCCCCAGGCTCTGCTCTGTTTGGGGAAAATCCAAATTGAGCCAAATCAAACTATTAAAATTGGTTTAAGATTGGCAATTGAAATTTGCGACTTTGCAACCTGAAGAACCTGGGAAAACATTTTCGACATTTGCCCACCAAATATCAATTGTCGACTTATCAGTGCATGGACTTTGATTCAATTTTCCACATTTATCCCTGAATATCATCATTTGTGTCTTACAGAAGAATTAAAGTCATACGGCATAGATCTCAGTTCCTGGAGAGCCGCAGCTCCGCACAGTTTTGCTTCACCTTCATTAGTTGGATCAGATGTGTTTGATCTGGGTTGGAGAAAACTGCAGAGCAGCGGCTCTCCTGGAATTGAGTTCCAAACGTAAGTCATACAGGTTTGGAGTTTTGAAATTCTGACCTCATTGACTTCTATTGTATGGGCAAAAGATTTTGCACATTTGCGCAGATTCCAACATATTGGTCTGTCACTAGCTGCTTAAGCGTTGTCAAAATAGTCAATGGTGTTCATCATCGCCAGCTTGAAGACAAAATAGTTCCGTTTCCTTATTTGCTTTTACCGTTTTTTGTTGCTCAAGGATAAATCCACCTCACCTAAGCTTTAGAATGCTGTTTAATAGAGTATGGTGTGTAATAATATTACAGAACTTTGTGTAAATGCTCTTTCTCTCCGATTAAAATGAGGACGGGGATGATGAAATAGGATATTGAACAGTAAATGAGTTACCAGCACTGAGAGTTTTGTTTTTTTGGGGGGGAAATTTTTACTAGTCTCTGTTAATGTTTCCTGTTTTAATGGCCAATTTGTGTTTTGATATCTTTGCGACTGTTTATCAATGATGCTTTTTTTCAAGATTTCAAAACCCTAAGGTGCTCTCCTACACTTTAAACAAGGACAATGCAGCTATGGAAGTTCTTGCATTATGAACGGTTAATAAACGTCAGTGCAAGTTTGCTTGTTTTACTTTGAGACGTCTCATTTGAAATCTTTTTTTCCCACCATCATCCCCACACTGTGTGGAAATTAAGCTTATTTAAAAGGATAACAGATGGTCATTTTTTTAATGTTGCGTTTTCTCAGGTACGTGTACGAGGTTGTGAATCGCAAAAGGCATCTGGAGTCCTTCTTGCAAAGTTCTAAAGGGTTATGTTCTGAATATGTCGATTTAAATATGTAAATTCATATAGGCTTTTGTCTAGTGTCTCAGGAACATCCGTTCTGGCTTTGTTCATAGTTTTGCATATGGAAATATGGAAAATATTGTCTGTCTTCCTAGCTGACAGATATAATTTAGAGCCAGTTTGCTTCGCTGCACATTATTGACCTGTGATGGGAGATTCAACTGAACAGCATATACTTAATAATCCAACTCAAAGCCTCCATTTAAGTTCTTGGATGATGTTGTGAATCGTGCGTTCCGGTTATCAATATTTCACCGCCTTTTCATTGTTCAGCAGAAATCTCACAGGGTAATTGTGCAACAGCAAACTCTTTAAGAGGTTTGTGTCACTGTTTGGTGCTTTTAACTTAAAAGACTTTTAATGACAGCCTAATTCACTTGATAAGGTTTTAAATCTCGGCTTTTTGTTAACAAAGTTAATAAAGTGTTTCTAATGAAAGCTCAGTTTGATCTGTTTTTATTGCTTGTTTAATAGTGTAATGTGCAAAGATTAATGTCCAGCTGGGAACGGTAATAAATGCCATTTGGCAATAAAAGAACACGGCATGGTTAGAAAGTAATCAGAGGCTGTGACGGTGACTTTTGTTAAAACCACTACACATGAGCATTTGCAATACTTATGTCTTTTTAAACTGGGTTTTTCGGCCCATTTTGACTATAGGTCTGCTAGTAAAGATGATACTTTCTGTGAAATTCATTGAAATCCAACTTGCAGCAACATCAAGCTCAATGAGTGGGTGCCTTGATGTTAAAACAACATCAAATAGTGTAAAAAAAAAAAAAAAAAAAGCCGATTTAATGACAATTGGCTACTTTGCTGTCAAAATGACATTGAATTGACATCTAACATTGGTTTCAAATGGGCATGAAGTGGTATATTTTTTGACGGTATTATAACCGTGGATAAAACTATCATGGTATTACAGTATTGTGATTACTGCTTTAAATAAATGTCTGGGTAAAAAACTAACACAATTTATTTCATTTTAGAAAACATTCTCAAATATTTTGGAACAGTAAACATGTCAGGCTAAGTAATAATCATAATAATACAGTTAATTATATTGCATTTTTCTCAGACTCAAAGCACTAATAAGAGCAATAAATCACAGTAAGACATGAAATACACAAAGTAAGATGTAATGATGATAAGAAATGTAAGAAAGTAATGATGATAATAATAAAAAATACATATTTAAAAGAAAGCCTCAAGTTATAAGCAATAATAAAAAGATGGGTTTTAAGAAGTTTCTTAAAACAGTCCAGGGAACTGGTGTTCCTTATGTTTGTGGGAAAGGCATTGCACAATGTAGGTGCACAATAAGAGAATAAGTTGCTAAGTTTGCAACGAGGCTGAAACGAGATGAACCCTAAAGCGGAATGTAGATTACGAGAGGAAGAGGAGGTAAGATCACATATATAATCAGGAGCAGAACAGCTTTATAAGTTAAAATCAAGGTTTTAAAATTGACGCGTGACTTAACAGGCTACCGGTTTAACTGTTTAAGTACAGGGGTATTGTGTGAGCGAGATGATGTGTGCGTTAACACACGTGTAAAATCTTAAGTGAATTGGCTGGCAGACCCCCAAATAAAGAGTTACACAAATCTAAATGAGACAAAATAAAAGCATGGACAAGCCTTTCGGTATCTGATGTAGAGAGAGAAAAGGGCTTCAAGAATTTAAATAAATCATTGACTTCTGCTGTATTCATTAGTTTCAAAAGCACAGATTTATTAACAACACATAAAAAAAAACACCTTGCATATTCCTTAGGAACAGTATAACAGAAAATTTTAGCGGTTTTAAAACGTTGTCTTTTCCAAACCACGGTAAACGTTATCATACTATGCCTAGTGTCAAAATAATGGGTCTGTAATAGATTTTTAAGTGTCAATGAAATGCCGTTTGACATACAGTTTACATGCCTTGTAGGAACACAAAATCCAGTATAAATTTGGAATTGAAGCTTAATCGAAAAAAGAAAACCAGGCGTGCACTCAAGTAAATTATGATGACGATTTTTATGCGTTCACTAAAGAGAGTAATGTGATTAACTTTGCCTCCACAGCTGACTATCAGGCAGCTGTAGAGTTAATGCGTTCCAGTAAAATATCTAGAAATAAAATGAAGCAGGTGCTTTTTAAAACGAATGACGGTGAATGAATGAAAGTCAAACCGGTGAGCCATCTGAAAGTGCCCTTCTGAATCAAATCAGCTGGATGCCTATCTGGGTCTTTCAGTTACTTTGAAGGCTTGCCTAGTCACTACGCTTACATGGACATCAGTAATAGGTATTAGCCCTAATCTAAATAAGACAATAATATAAATACGTGAAGTGTTTTTTAAATATTGTGTCACCAGGCTATTCACATTTCCTGCATGGTGTCATGTCATTTTGGGTGCTTCATCTTCAATTTTTCGACTTTAACTGCTGTTCGGCAGTTTAACTTTCACTCCTGAACATTTCATTCATGCCCCCGTGACAAACTGGTGTATTTGATGGGAATATGAAGCGTAAATGAGAGCGTGTGCGCGTGGTCCTTTACTGACAGTCGCATGTGTGGATCTTGTCACAAAATGCCACACGACAGTAATAGTTTGATTGCAGTTTTCTTCTATAATGCCTCTATATATGCATACTCCACGTCTTAATTCCATTTCTGTTTAGTTATGACTAGTGAGATTAAGGTAATCAAAAATCACGGTTTTCATAGTAGACTCTAATCAGAGCATCGTCTTAATCATATTAAAATTGTATTAAAGTATTGCTGCCCATGTAAACGTACTCTGTTCAACTCAACCACATTGTCAGGGCTCTGCGAACTTGGCTTTGCGAAGCAGCACTTTCTGCATGTACATACATCAAAAGCAAGTAGTCTGCTGCCCACACTTATTGACAGTGGAAGATGGTTTACGGTTAGTCATGTCAGGAATCCGACCACAGTTTAGCATGTTGTCCTCATAGAAGCAGGCTCAGCCATCACACTGAATCAGGTAAGCTCTATATTTATGTTTTAATGTCATTAATTCTACGCACTTTATAGGGGCGTGCATCCTAAAAGTTTGAGAACCCCTTGTCTGAAGGATGTCAATGTGTGGATGTTAAATAGTTGTCACTGTATTGACATTGATGTGCATAGTTTATGATGTTTTAACATCAAGTAACCCACCTAGAATTAAAGTTTTAATTCTTTAATAGTTAGCTTTCAAAATGGCTTAAAAATAACCTAAAATGGGTGACATGGTGGTGCACTAGGTAGAGCTGTCGCTTAACAGAAAGAAGGTCACTAGTTCGAGCCCAAACTGAGTCAGTTGGCGTTTCTGTGTGAAGTTTGCATTTTCTCCCCAAGTTGGCGTGGGTTTCCACCGGGTGCTCCAGTTTCCCCCACAAGTGCAAAGACATGCGCTATAGGTGAATTAGATCAACTAAATTGCCCGTAGTGTGTGTGTGTGTGTGTGAAAGTGAGAGTCCATGGATGTTTCCCAGTACTGGGTTGCGGCTGAAGGGGCATCCACTGCGTAAAACATGCTAGATAATATTAATAATAATTTATTTTTTATATAGCATCTTGAAAACGTAACTCTCAAAGTGCTTTACACAACAAAGATACAGATATAGAAAACAGTTTAGAATAACAGTAAAATTTAAACATTCAAAATAAAATGTTCAAAATTGATAAAACATTCAAATATCTAGAAACAGAAAACAAACCAGGAAAAGCACACCTTATAGGCGCGTGTAGAGTAGTGAGTTTTCAAGAATGATTTAAACAATCTAAAAGATTCAGTGTGTGTAATCTCATAGGGGAGAGAGTTCTAGAGCCTCTGGGACAAGGATAAGTAAACCCAGTCACCCATAGAGCGCAGATGAGTGGAGGGGACTGTAAAAAGATCAGAGTCAAAGGAACGAAAGTCACGTGAAGGGGAGTACCCTGTTAACAGTTCAGACATATAGTATAAAGCTAAACCTTGCAGGTCCTTGTATGCAAGCATGATGAGTTTCAAATCAATACAGAATCTGAAAGGCAGCCAGTGGAGAGATCCACTGAAAAAATTGTTGCATGCAAAACTGTTGAAAGCAATTTATTTGTGTTGAATTTAAACAGACAAATTAAATTTGATAGTTCATTTTAATTTGTTTGTTTAAATTCAGCCCAAATAAATTGTTTACAACCACTTAACGTAAAAAAAAATTGAGTAAATCAAAGGTATCATTTTTAAATATTTTTTTTCAGTGTACCAAAACTGGAGTAATGTGTTCTTTGATTTTGGTCCCTGTCAGAATTCTGGCTGCTGAGTTTTGAACATATTGTAGTTTATTGATGTTACTTAGCTAGTAAGGCATTGCAGTAGTCTGAGCAAGAAGACATGAAAGTATTTATCAGTTCTGCCACAGAAAATGACAGGGCGGATACTTGAAATGAGATTCTTGAGATGAAAAAATGAAACCTTCACTGTGGTCAGCACGTGGGGGTCAAATGTTAGATTTTTGTCAAATATTACCCCCAAGTTCTTTAATTTGGCTTGAACCTCCACAGCAGAGCCATCTAAGTTTGTTTGAAGAAGTTTAGTTTTAAGTAGTTGGTTGAAAGAACCAATCACCATACCCTCTGTCTTGTTAGTGTTCAGGCACAGAACATTTTGGGACATCTATTTTTTAATCTCTAAAATACAGTGTTCTAAGTGTGAAAGATCACCAGGTTTGGTGTGAATGTTTATCTGAGTGTCATCAGCTTAAAGATCGTACTTTAGACCTAGGGATCCCAGGAAATGATCAAGTGGTGAAATGTACATGGAAAAGAGTAGGAGGCTTAAAATCAATCTTTGGGGCATGCTGAATTTGACTGGGCCAGTGTTAGATTTAAGTTCTCCCATGTCAACAAACTGAGAGCGGTTAAAGAGGAACGACTCAAATAATGTCCAAAATACACTGTTCCAAGTGTGTAAGAGCTTAAAGATCAGCAGGTTTTTACTAAATGTATGTTGATGGCTTATTCCACTGTGGCAACACCTGATTAATAAGGGGACTAAGCCAAAAAGAAAGTAAATAAATGAATGAATAACCTAAAATAGACCCATCTGTTTTGGGAAATACTTAGTTATGCCCTTCCAGCTGCAACCCAGTACTTGAAACATATACACACTCATTCACACTCGCACACTACGACCAATTTAGTTTATTCAATTCACCTATAGTGCATGTTATTGCTCTGTGGGGGAAACCAGAGCACTCGGAGGAAACCCACAGGATGAATATAAAAACTCCACACTGAAAGGCCAACTGACCCAGCCGGGGTTAGAACCAGTGACCTTATTCACAATACAATAACATATAAAAAAAATATACATCATCACCCACCATGCAAATTAAATATCCTCATCAAACATTTTTTGAAACCTGCTTAAGTCTTTAAGGAGACTTATCAATTTTGATAATTTGTTCCCCATGATTGCACTTGTATATAACATATTTTTCCCACTACACTTCTAAATTTAAATAAACAAATATTAAAATCCCAACCCCTATACAGAGGTGTCCAAAGTCGGTCCTAGAGGGTCGGTGTCCTGCATGGTTTAGCTCCAACTTTCTTCAACACACCTCCCTGGAAGTTTCTTGTATACCTAAAAAGAGCTTGATTAGCTTGTTCAAGTGTGTTTAATTGGGGTTGGAACTAAAATATGCAGGACACCGGCCCTCCAGGACAGAGTTTGGACACCCCTGCCCTAATACTATATGAATGCTGTTGCCTCGTATGTTCAGTTATGTTGTAAATTTACAAACTTGGAAACCCTGGAGCAATTTTAGATGCACTGTAAAACCCAACAGTCAACTTTATCAAATAAAAGGAGTGTAGTTAACTCAAAATGGACTGAAAGTTAATTCTACTCTTTTAAAAAGAGTTTCGAACCCAGTGTTGAAGGTAATGTTGTGGTAAAGTTAATTGAACACCTCATTACTTCAATTTAAATGCAGTAAGTTCACAGTACTCATTTGTTTATCTGGTAACACCTTACAATAAGGTTCATTAGTTAATGCATTTACTAACATAAACTAATCATGAATAACACTTGTACAGCATTTATTAATCATAATTGAACATTTACTAATGCATCATTAACATCCAAGTCCATGCTTGTTAACATTAGTTAATGCACCATGAGTTAACATGAACTAACAATGAACTACTCTATTTTCATTAGCTAACGTTAACTAAAATGAACAAATACAGTAGTAAATGTATTGTTCATTGTTTGTTCATGTTAGTAAATGCAATAATTAACATTAACTAATGAACCTTATTGTAAAGTGTGACTGTTTAACTTAAATAAACAATCGGTTTCCTCAAACTATTTGAGTTACCTTAACTTATTGGGTTTTACAGTGTGGAGTGACTTTACAACTGCAAGTGTTTGTAAATTCTGTGAAAGCGTCTCAAAAAAGTGAAATCGCTAGTAGTGTTTCAAGAAATCCCCCCTTTTTCTTTCATCAAGAATTCCAGATATGGTAAACTGTCTAGCGTTTTGTCCTCAGTGATTTGTGTCTGTTCTCAGCCATTCTTTCTCCTAAAAGATACCTGTCTTATCTCTTGGGACTGCTCACACATCTAGCACACCAGCGCTGAAGGGACCTTGAAAGTCTGGAAAACATGCGCAGCTGTGTTTCTTCAAGAATTTAGGGTTAGGAATATAATGAGAGTAGCCTGACAATCAACAATTCACCCAAATTAGCCTTTAATGCCTTAAGATTTAAAGATCTTGACTTTTAATAATGTAAATAAAATATAGGAGCACTTCAAATCCACTGCCCAAGGCAATTGCGTTTCCTCAGAGCGAATTAGCCAGACATTAGAGAACTACTGCAACCTTCAGATCAATAGTGGAAAATGTATCTGTTCCTTGTTTATGATTATGAATTCCCCCAGAATCATTCACCTGATATGCACAATTTAAAGGTTAGTTCACTTAAAATGAAAATTGTCTCATTTATTTTCCCACTTGGGGTTTTAAACCTTTCTGTTTTTTTGTTTTTTGTTTTGTTTTTTTACTGCTGTTGAACACAAAAGAAGACATTTTGAAGAATGCTGGTTTCATTCTTTTAATTGATTTGTTTTTTACTTCTATTCTTAGTTTTTATTATATTTGTAATTGTATTTACTGTAATTTCTTTTTAAAATTCTACTTTTTGTATTAATATTATATGTAAGGCACCTAGGGTCTGAGAGTAAAGCCATTTCAATTATCTGTACAATAGAGTTGACTTTCACTTGCTGGGACCTATCAACCTCCACAATAACAAAAAAAAACTACTACAAAAGTCGATGATGATGATGATTACTATTATTATTATTATTATTATTATAACCTTTATTTTACCAGGAAAGACATATTGAGGTAAAAATATCTTTTACAAGAGCCAAGATTAGTGAGTGCCAGCTACCAGCATTTTTAAAAATATCTTCATTTTTTGTTCAGCAGAGGAAAGAAAGTCAAACAGGGTTTGAACAAGTGAAGGGTGAGTAAAGAGATTTCCCCAGATTTGGGGAGGATAATAAAGTGTTTTTTGTACACTGTAAAACCCAATAAGTTAAGGTACCCCGAACCTATTAAGTAAAAAAAACTGTGAGTACTGTGAACTTACTCCATTTGAGTAAAAGAAGCAATTGGAGCACAGTAAAACCCAATAAATGAAGAGAATTCAAAGTGAGTTAAGGCAACTCAAACAGAGGAAACCGATTGCTACAAACCATTTAAGATAAAAAACTAATCTGTATGAGTACTGTGAACTTACTTCATTTAAGTTGTAGTAATGAGATGTTTAATTAACTCATCACGTTCAACACTGAGTTCAAAACTCTTTTCAAATGAGTGGAATTAACTTTCAGTCCATTTTGAGTTAACTACACTCATTTCACTTGATAAAGTTGACTGTTGGGTTTTACTGGGTAGTTACAAGAACTCATTGATAGGAACTAATTTAACCCCATAGCATTTTTGTGTGGTTGCATTAACATTGATGAACTCAATGAGTTCAGTGAAGCAGCTGACTGACAGCAACATCAAACGATGTTTCAACTGGAGGTCACGGTAACCGAAGCAGTTTTCTCATTGTGTCCTGTTTCCTGACAATGGAGATGGAATGTAGACGTTGGTAAGTATCCTGTCACAGCTTGTAGAGTTACCTATCATTGAGATTAGGAAAACAAAATGCGACAGGTAAATCCTGTTAGCATTAGCTTTCAGAATGTGCATGCCTTGTAGTATTTAAAAAAAACTGCCAGTGTTTCCTGTGGAATGTATTTACTGAAGAGTACGCTTGTGTTTCTGTATTTCCTCCCTGCTGAAAAATCCAGCTTAAACCAGCCTAGGCTGGTTGGCTGGTTTTAGCTGGTTGACCAGGCTGGTTTTAGAGGGGTTTTGGTCATTTCCAGGCTGGTTTCCAGCCATTTCCAGCCTGGTCTTAGCTGGTCAGGCTGGAAAATTACCAGCCAAATCCAGCTAAAACCAGCTTGACCAGCCTGGTTTAAGCTGGATATAGCTGGTTTTGGCTGGACTCCCAGCTTGGCTAGGCTGGTCAAGCTGGTTTTAGCTGGTCATCTCCCAGCCTGACCAGCTAAGACCAGGCTGGAAATGGCTGGAAACCAGCCTGGAAATGGCCAAAACCCCTCTAAAACCAGCCTGGTCGACCAGCTAAAACCAGCCAACCAGCCTAGGCTGGTTTAAGCTGGATTTTTCAGCAGGGCTATTGTTCGGCATAAAACTCCAGTTTTGAAGTAAGAGCTAATTGAGGTGAGGTTTACACAACAATGATGCAGCCAAAAATGAAAAAGTTTGTTTCTTAGACGATCTGCATTTTCACAATCATTAAGTCCATTATATATTTCACAACTTAAGTCGTGACGTTTAGTCATGGATAAATATATATATATATTGCTATCGTGATTTTTTCAAGTATTACAGCGCTTTATAAACGTTTAATACTACCATTAGTTGAGTCCACCCATAGAGTTTGGCTGCGATTGAAACCGCCTACTACTCAGTAGGTACTGCATTTCAATTTAAATGTACTACTCGGCCGGTAGAAAAGTATGTTTTATATCAGGGATGTCCAAACTCGGTCCTGGAGGGCCGGTGTCCTGCTAAGTTTAGATCCAACCTGTTTTAACACCTGCCAGAAAGTTTCTAGTGTCTAGTAAGAGCTTGATTAGCTGGTTCAGTTTTGTTTTATTAAGATTGGAGCTAAACTATGAAAATATGAGCAGTGTAAATGGAACGTACTACATCCGCCATTTTGTCATTATCATTTGACCCACCCACGTCAGTTGCATCGCTTCACTCCCATTCATGAGTTCTTTCGCGTGGCATCATGGGATAGTGCTGTATGCATCGGATGTACACTTCAGAATCTCGCTGAAAGTAGTAGGTCATCCGGGTACTTCTTGCATACTGTTTTTCGAATTTTTTGATTTTGGACATACTACTTGGCTCACATACTGTTTTTCGCATACTATATAGCAGTGGTCACCAAACTTGTTCCTGGAGGGCTGGTGTCCTGCAGATTTTAGCTCCAACCCTAATCAAACATCCTTAACAAGCTAATCAAGGTCTTACTAGCTATACTTGAAACATCCAGGCAGGTGTGTTGAAGCAAGATGGAGCAAAACTCAGACACCGGCCCTCCAGGACCAGGTTTGTTGACCCCTGCTATATAGTATAAAAGTATGCAATTTCGGATGCAGCTTTTGATAGAACTCATGGACCCAGAGGCCGATTTACGAGACGATTCACACTTAACAAGCAGAAAAGCCTTAAGATGTGCCATAAGATGTGTTTCTGCTATTTGTTTGCTAAGTCATGACGAATGAAATATTTTCTGCGTCCATGCCGCTACTCATTTGAATTGAGAAAATATTTGTTTATGAAACATTAAAGTGAATTTGATATAAAATCATGGTGTACACAACAGTCCCTGGACTTGCTGCATCACAGACATCAATATTTGAACAAATTTTATTTAAATATTTTAACTCACTTTCTGGCCATCGGATATTAGGCATGGTTATATATATTGTGATCGTGATTTTTGAAAGTATTACATTGCTTTGTAAATGTTTATTATTACCATTTGATGAGTCTCCTCATACAGTTTGATATAGAGTACTTTAACCCGGAAGTGTTAAAGTTATGTTATTATATACATGTATGCCCGGCCTGTATTTGCCGCTGTCACCTTGTTAGTAAACAGTACCTGTAGTGAAGTGACGATGTGTAGTCGGCATCTTGGCACACAATTTTGTTGTGAATATAAGATGCTTTTCTGCTTTCTTCGCTTGTTAAACTGTGACATATGTGGTACTGTTTCCGGGTCCAAGCCACTACTCATTTGAATTGAGAAAAGATTTGTTTATGATCACGAATTAGTCATATCACCCAATAAAGTGAGTTTTATATCAAATCATAGTGTACACAACAGTCTCTAGACTTTCTGCATAACAGACACTAATATTTTAACATCTTATAAAAAAAATGTATCACTTTCTGGCCTTCGCATGGTTATATATATTGCGATCGTGATTTTCGAAAGTATTACATCGCTTTGTAAACATTTATTTTTATCACCATTTGATGAGTCTCCCCATACTGTTTGATATTGCACTTGGCCCCGGAAGCACAAGCATAATGGTTGTAATGTTAAGAACACTCGTTCGCAAACACTTGCTAAACAACAACATCACCACATACTCTGCTATTGTTGTGTGTTTGTTTGCGCTTGCCCTTAATCTACACCTACCTAATCACATTCCACGTACGCTTGTTTAGGTTTTTTTTACATAGACACAACTTAAAAACTTCCACTTATGTGTTTTCAATCCCAAAAACACCACTGTTATGTAAACAAACAGGCAAAATGTATAAAACATTACCTGTTTTGGCTGAAAACATTGTTGTGTGAATGACCCGTTAGTAATGCCAAATGGCATTCCTTGAACTAAAACATTCCCCATTACGTGTGGTCCAAATGTACTTCAAAGCAGGTAAATAGTTCTAGGAACTGTTAAAAAGTTTCTTAATGTGAACATCTTATAGTTTGGTGGGTTAACAAAAATCTGCCCGGACAGATAAAGAAGCCTAACTGCCATCCCATGGGAATGAAGGGCTGAACTAAGAATAGAACTTTGTTGCAATTTGCCAACAAGGAGTCTTAAACCGTTATCCGCTACTACAGATGTGTCTGAGGTCTATACAATATTCCATTGTCAGTATGAGTTCCTCCTCACCTTATCAAAACTCAAGGCATGTGATGTCCATTCACTATCCCTCAAAATTCACACGTCCACTCGCATGCCTCAAATACCCACTGTTACTCCAAGGACACGCTTTTTGGCAGTCTGACTCCACTCAGGAGAGCAAGAGGACGCGTGTATAAAACACGTCCCCCGCCGCAGACCCAACCCAAAAAGCGCTGGATTTCTGACTGAATGTGAGAAGATGCTTTTCCAGACAAGATTTGGGCTGATGCTGATGATGACCGTGGCGATTGGGTCGTATTGTGCTACAGTGAGGCACGAAGAGCAGGACAACAACCCGAAGGTCAACCCGCTATCAGGTCAGTCATTCGTCCCACATCTGTGTCGTGGGATGTATTGATGATTTCATGGGATTGTTTTGTATTTTTTTTTACATTTCAGAGATTAGTTTCTCACCTCCAGTCCCCAAAAATGTTTTCTTACTGGTTTAACTCAACAATTTCTTAGCGTGTAGGACGTCTCCACATTCTGGGAGGAGTGTCCCACCGGCTGGAGTTGAGAATCACTGTCATAGGTTAACTTGCCAAAGGAATAAATAGTAACTTTTGATGTGAATAGTCTGATGATTCCTTTAATTTATTTGTATAAATGGATGAAGATTAAGTTGCTACGTGAGTTTGGGACAAGGTTATTGTCAAGTTTGGGGAAGATGTTAAATCAACAACCTTGATTCTGAAATGTTAATTTCCTGCAGAGTTTAGATTCAAAAACACCGTCCTGGATGTTTGTTGTGATCCAGTGTTCTGTCCTTTTGATTTGATAGTGGAAGCATGGTTTCAAACACACTCCACTCGCTACCATTCAATCTTCTTGTTTATTTATAAATAATTGATAAACAAAAATGCGTTAAAAATAGTATACAAATTAAATCAAATAAATCTAAAAACAAGAATCTTTCAGTAATTTAATTAGTCTTTAGATTTTATCCCATTTTCTTTGATCTGGGTGTACTGCTGACCCATTTACCTAGCCGTCATGGTGTTCAAAAAAAGAAATAAATAAAAAGCAAAACAAAACACAAAGAAGTGAATTTAAAATGTTAAAAAGTACACTTTTGAAAAATGCCTAAAACAAGCCCAGTGTTTCCCAGCTCTGTTCCTGGAGGCACTTCAACATTATATATCCTGGATGTCTCTGTTATCTGACCCATTCATCTCAGGTTTTAGAGTCTCTACTAATGTTCTGATGAGTTGATTCAGATGGGTTTGATTGTTGGTGTGCCTCCAGGAACAGGGTTGGGAAACACTGGACTAGCCAGTTCAGTGAGTTTAGGGCAGGAATTGACAAGTTTGGTCTTGGCAAGTTTTGTTCCAACACTAATCAAACACACCTGAACATGCTAATACAGGTGTTTGTGTTAAAAGAAAGCAGGTAGGTTTTGTCAAGGCTGGTTTACAACTGATACAGCCCCTGAATTAGTGAAAAGCTAATCTCGACTGCAGGGGTTTCAAACTAAGTTCCTGGAAGGCCGCAGTCCTGCTTCAACACACTAGCCTGTAGGTTTCAAACAAGCCTGAAGAACTCAATTACTTTGATCAGCTGTGTTTAAATAGGGTTCAACCTAAACTGTGCAGAGCTGTGGCCCTCCAGGAATTGAGTTTGACACCTGTGCTTCACTGGATGGTGGCCCTGCACCAGGGATAGACATGCTGAGATTAAAGTGTTAGTTCACCCAAGAATCAATGTTGTCTTTTTAGTTACTCGCTCTCATTTTGTTTACAATCCGTCAAGATATTTGTAACACAAATGAAGATTTTTTTTTAATATAAAATCATCCATAGGCCGTGATGTTCCAGATAAGTTTAAAGTTTCAGAAAAAGAACCAAAAAGACTAAAATGTTTCTGTGACCAGTGGTTCAACTATAATCAAACGAAGCTCCAAGAACACTTTTGCACACCAAACAATCTTTTAAAACAACTTTGTTCAATACCTTCTCTAACATATCTGTGTATTAGGGGTTTGGGTTTTTTTGGAGCTTCATATAATTACAGTCGAACCACTGAAGTCACGTGAAAAGTTTAACAATGTTTTTGCCTCCTTTTTGTAATAATATATCTTAATTTTGTTCCGAAGATGAACTTATTTGTCAGGGTGTTAAAAAGACATGAGGGCGAGTAAATAAAAATATAATTTTCATTATTGGGTGATTCATTGTTTGTCATCTCTCCAAATGGGGAAGGACAACTTTAGGTATAACGCATGTTTTTAATGCTTGCTTAACTGACCAACAGAATTGAATGGAGATCAGCTGGAGGTCAGGGATTTGGCATGTGTACACCGTCAACAGCCAACTGACCAACATGCCACTGAAGACACACCATTCAATAAAGAACAAAAAACACTGAATGAGTTCCTGTCAGCCCTGAAAAGTGCTGGGGAACTGGGGAAAATGGACTTCTTGGGAACATGTTCATCTGAAACTCAAAGTTCGCAGGTTTCTCATCTGGTTCAGAGTGTGCTCCAAAAACAAAGTGGCCTCAAGGGTGTGCATGCTACAGAAGGTAAATACAATTCTACGCTGATTAAATGTTTTATGCAGTGGATGCTGCTTTTAGTTGATCTGTGATTATTTTTTATTAGATATTTGGGATGCTGATAACGAAGGAGGGATCACTTTAACCCTCACGTTCCCAAAGCATTCCCTACCGGCCGGTCCGGCCTCTGTGATGCTCCTGTTCAGTGTCAATCCTGTTAAAGGAGACAGTTTGAGAGTGCAATTCAACAGTCAATCCATCCATCCAAACACACAGGTATATGCGTTACTTTATTGGCTGGAAATGATGGTGCGAAAAGATAGAAACATATTTTCATATACATATATAACATATTGCTACTGTATGTTTCTAAGACAACATGTCAAAGCTGAGTTGTACCCAGCAGGCAAAAAACATGTCTAAAATGCAAACTGATTCAGTGTGAAAACCTTAACATCTACACATTGATGCTCGTTTGACCTCTAAAATAAAACACATTAAGTATCATAATAGTAGTTGTATCCATTTGAAAGCTTAACTTATATATTTACACTTGATTTTGCGTCCCTACGATGCGTGTAAACTACCTTGATGTCAAAACAACATTAAAAAGCAGAATCACTGAAGAAAAACACAAAACTACACCCAAATTCAGTCACATCCTTAGGCCCAGCTGTCCACACAAACATGGGTTTTGTCCAATTTTTTGAAAACACTTGTCAGGGTGAAGATTTTAAAAAGCACCAGGGTTTTTTATAAACCAGTATTTTTTTTTTTTTTTACATTTAATTTACTTTTTTTTTTTTCATTTTTCACCAGAAAATTGAGAAAAACACATTTTTTTTGTTTACAAAAATACCTGTGCACGAGTGTACATGGCCTTAGGGACTTAGGGACTGAAAACTCAGTAAATCTCTTACAATCGCAGCTCATCAGGATCATTAAACAACTCCACAAACAGAATCTGCATGTTTACTTATTGTTGTTTGAGTATTTCTACAAAGATGTCTACAAAGGTCTCTAGTAAGATTTACTGAAAAGTTATTTATCTTTTTGACACACAGAAATTAGTGTATGTTTCAAATTCATGAAATTATATGACAGATCATTTCTGGGGTTCATTTTAAATGTTTTTCCAATTTTAATCATAATAAATGTATTTATAAACATGAATTGATCTTTTGAAAGCAGTTGTTTTGTGTTAGAATGACAAATGTTCCCCTCCCATTCAAATTTTACACTGAAGGGTTCTTACAACATATTTGCCCACGGGTAACTATAGTTGCCGCATATTCAAATATGATTTTCTTGAAAAAAAAAAAAACTGGAGAAACTAAATGCAAAGTTTGTTAATTTGACATCTAACACTGGCATCAAAAGTACAGTATTTTGTTTTCAAATCACATCAAATCGATTAGCATTTTTATCACGCATTTGTTTTGACATGTTTTTTATGTCGTTTTGACATCAGTTGCCTGCTGGGTAATAAACACCTATTCAGTACAGTATTTTTAGTACACTAAACTTTTTATGAAAAAATCCAAGAGAACAAATTTTTTATGTTGCTTTAGCTTATTTTAATATTTTAATCAGGTTTATTTAATCAGGTTAAGTTATACAAAGTTTAGCTTAATAGTTTTAGTCAGTTTGATTGAAGTTGCGATTCTAAAAAAATAAGGCAGCAGGAAATTGTTTGCTGTGTATGTCAATTAGTCGAGCAAGTTCATTTGCTAATTAATACTCATGATAATGATGTTTATATTACAGTTGAAATCAGATTAAACCCCCTCTGAATTTTTTTTTAAAAAATATTTCCCAAATGATGTTTAACAGAGCAAGGAAATCTTCAGAGTATGTCTGATAATATTTTTTCTTCTGGAGAAAGTTTTTTTTGTTTTATTTTGGCTAGAATAAAAGCAGTTTTGAATTTTTTGACAGCCATTTTAAAGTCAATATTATTAACCTCTTTAATATTTTTTCTGATAGTCTACTGAACAAACTATCGTTATACAATAACTTGCCTAATCATTAATGAGTTGCCCCATTATTAATCCCTATCCTACCCAGTTAACCTAATTAACATAGTTAAGCTTTTAAATGTCAAATATTTAGTCATCATGGAAAAGATAAAAGAATCATATAGAAATAAGTAATTAAAACTAGGATGTTTAGAAATGTGTGGAAAAAAAATCTTCTCTCTGTTAAACAGAAATTGGGGAAAAAAATAAACGGGCTAATAATTCAGGGGGGCTAATAATTCTGACTTCAACTGTATATGTCAACAGCTTTATAGCATCACACTTTTGGCCCAGTTTGATTTGTATTATTTTAAATTGTCATGATGTATTTTCCTTGTAGACTGTTTGCATTTCTGAGTCCACACGTTTCCTGATTGTCACCGGAGGATGGAGTCATGGCCATATTCACCTTAAACTGAAGACGATGGTTGAGACATTGATGGATGATAACAGTGAGACCGTTTCCTATTTAAAAACAGACTTGTCTCTTTAATCCTATCAACATTTTGAAGTCTTTTTATTCCATCTTAGGGCCAAAACTCAGTGTGTCTGAACTTAATGAAGTGTTGATGAGAAAGGTGGATGGCAGCAGTACGACGATCAAGCCAGTTTTACTTTTCCTCTCTGACCTTGATGAGCCTCATTTGAAACGTCACAGGTAAGTGATTCGCTTGATTATTTAACCATTGGTTTGGACAATAACCAAAGAGTGTGACATTTTTGCTGTTTCTGAGCAGAATTTATAATATCTGTGAATAATATCTGTGAATTTATGCAAACAATTTTGAGAGTGTAGTAGCTGAAAAGCTTTTTTAAAAATTAGCTTGTTAATTTTTATTCAAGGTTTACAGCGCAAGTTCAGTTTGTTTGGTAAATAGATATATGTATATATATATATGGCAGTGCTGTGGCGCAGTAGGTAGTGCTGTCACCTCACAGCAAGAAGCTCGCTGGTTTGAGCCCCGGCTGGGTCATTTGTCATTTCTGTGTGGAGTTTGGACGGTTTCCCCCACAGTCCAAAGACATGCGCTATAGGTGATTTGGGTAAGCTAAAAAATTGTCCATAGTGTATTTGTGTGAATGAGAGTGTATGGGTGTTTCCTGGTGATGGGTTGCAGCTGGAAGGGCACCTGTTGTCTAAAACATCTGCTGGATAAGTTGGTGCTTCATTCTGCTGTGGCGATCCCTGATGAATAAAGGGACTAAGTCAATTTTAAGTATGTATTTTAAATACAAAATAGTATTTTCATTTGTATTGGATGGTGTTTATGAAAACAGCTGAATATTTTGTATCAAAATACCTTAGTGCCTTGTATTTTTTTATTTTTAAAACACTGTAAAATACTTTGTAAGAAGTCTACATTGGTGCTTTCTCAGTTATTTGCCAAGGCTTGAGATAAGACTAGAATATTAAAGAATACTGAAGAAGTTGATCAATGCTTAGAGTATGGATGGAAATTAATCATCACGTATAAAGTAAGTAGCAGACAGATAGAAGGGGTAGATTCGGGAGCAAGTCACCAAGAGTAGAAATGTTAGTGTGGATCAAGCTGTGTTAGCGGCGCTAAAGGAGCGGAGTTAAGTTGGTTTTGTTTTGATATTGCTGACACATTCAGTGACAGACAGACAGCAATAACTCACACATCTCTTACCCTAAACAGATCTAAACTGTGTTTCCTACAAAAACACTAAGCTGGTTATGTTTCACATCTGTCTTATTCCTTTTTTTCGCTCGATATTTTAAGTAATGCTTCGTTTAATCCTTCGCCATAACGTTAGTAACTTAGTCATACCAATAGCAAATAGGTCATTATGACATGAGTTAATGATCAGGAAAATACGAATCTGCGAATCTGTTGCTAACTTTACTGAACTTTATATTTACATCTTTTTCAAGCTACGAATATTTGAAATTACAAATCAACAGAACAAAACCGAGATATGATCACAAACTGAGCACTTGCGATCAATATACTTCACCCGCAGCTGTTTTTCAGTCATATATGAAGAGCACACACACACACTGACAGTAATAGGTAACTTACTGTACATTGTTATGGGTCAATGATGCTAATATTCGGCACAAATCCATCAGTTTTCCTTTCTGGCTGTTAGTAACGCTATATTAGGTTAGTAACGTCGGTTAGTAACACTATATTTCATTGCACAACAATTAATCTATCAGGCTTTTTGGCTAAAAAAGAGAAATCACGGTTTAATTTGTTATTGTTAGATTATTTTTAAATTTCACCTCTCCTGCTGAGCATGAGCTAAGCTGTTGAATGGTTAGCGTATGAGGCGGCTAGGCTAAGCTAGCTTCAGTTTTGATTGCTTTATTCTCTAATCGGTTGCCTATTATGCCGTGAATATACCCCTGTAATGTATACTGCAGTCCTTTTTTGTCTGGCTTTCTCTGATATCTCACCTGTTTGCCAAAAATGACATCATATCCCTGGCAATGTCTGACACCGGCGCACACACATTGAAAAAGCGTGCCAGGCACGAAAGCTTGACAGGCGTAGCAACAGTAACTAAGGAGGGCGGGGCTTAGCGAAGGGTCCATTACTATGTGATAACATTGTAATTACATTTATGATAGTGTTGTAAATGTCTGTATATTTCATGTAATTTGAAATGTATTCATGTATTTGTGTTATAGTTATATACACATACATAGTACAAATGTAATATGTAATTACAAACTTTTATTTTGGATGTAATTACATCCAATATTCACCATTGTGTTTGTATAATTCATGTACAGTGTGTAATAGTTATATACTTAAATATGCACAGTGCAGATGTAATATGTAATTACAAACTTTAATCTGGATTTAAATACATTTTTGTCCATGTGTGCAAATACTGACATTACATTGTGATTACATTGTAGATATATTGTAGTTACATCCAAGATAATACTTATAAACGTACATTTTTTTGTATGTTTCGTTTACTGTATTTGCATATTTATAGTTATTTACGTAAATATAAACAATACACGTAATGATATTGCAAAATATTATCTTGAATTTAATTACATTGCTATTACATTGTAATCCCAGATAATATTTATCAATGTGTTTCTTTGTATATTTCATGTACAGCGTGTATTTATAGTTCTTACACATGTAATATATAATCACAAACTTTTATCTTGTGTGCATTTACTGTGTCATTAAATTGTAGTTACATCCAAGATAATATTTTAAAAAATGTAAATGTTGCATGTACAGTATTGGTTATGTGTAGTTGTGTACTTAAATATACACAATACACATGTTATTACAAACATAATTACTCTTTCATTGCATTGTAATTACATTGCTATGGCACTGTAACTAGATCCAAGATCATATTGACAAACTTAGTTTCTTTGTATATTTCATGTACAGCATTTTTGTATTTATATGTAAATATCTGCTATACATGTGTAATTACAAACTTTTCGTTTTTATATAATTACATTATCATAACATTATAATTACTATGTAATTACTTTATTATAACATTGTAATTATATCTATGATAGTATTGTTAATGTCTTTTTGTATATTTCATGTGCAGTACAGTATGTTTCATAATGTGTATTAAAATTATTTTGTTAAATAAATTGCATTTTTGGCTTTGGTACTGACTAATGTAATTTACTGTATTAATGTTTAGCGTCCTATAAAAGTATTATTTGGGCTGGGCAAAGATTAATCACATCCTAAATTAAGGTTTGTTTTGGCATAACTTATGTGTGTATATTATATTTATTATGTATATCTGATACATACACACACATGAACAGAAAGAAAACTATGCAAAACAATTTTGTTACAGAGATATAATACATTTCATATATAACTTGTATCATATACACAAATATTTTACATCTAAATATAAGTAAACTTTCTCAATTTATATACAGGGTGCACATTTGTAACGGAAGGAGGCTTTCACAGAGAAGCTAATCCAAATGCAGATTTATTCAATAAAAGGGTCTGTCAGGCAGGCAACGGTCAACACAGGAGCATTCGGGTTCATACAGATAATCCAGAAGTCGTCGTTGATGAACAGGCAAATGGTCAAAATCGGAGAAAGGTATAATAAACAAAGAATATCAAATAACATGGCTAGACATAGAAATGAAACAGTTTATAAAGTTACAGGTTTGTTTGACTAACAAAACAAACAAATAACACTCAGCAATGTGTGTCAGCAAATGTGATGTATAAGTCTGTGTAAGGAGTCCTTAAGCAGCTTCAGCTGTGAATGTTTGCAATCATATGAGATTATGAACCGGTGTGTGTGTGCGGTGCATGCTGTGATTTGTAGTCCATTTGGTGGCAGAGTTGTAGTTCTCCAGCAACCTGCAGTGTCTGGATTGCTGGTGACTGTAACAGAATTACAGGGGGGTTTAGGGGAGATGAACCCCCATAATTAATGCTTGATCCCCCTGAAGGACGTGAAAACAAGATGTATGGGGGGTCAGCTCTTTAATACAGAGAAATAGTTTTCCCTGTCCTGTATCTTAAATAATAACTCTGATAATTAAAATAATAGGTAAATCAAATATACATTTGACCACCTCTATACTGTTTCATACAGTTATAGGGGTGCATGAGCTGCCAATCAGTCTTAGCAAGAAGCATTCAACAGTCTAAATCAGCAGATCAAGAGCAGTGATGGATAGCGTAAGGTGTCACACAATAAAAACTTTGTAAAATAGGTGTTTGTGTTTACATAAAGTCTAAAAGTAAAGTAAAATTAGACACATAGTTCAAATAGGTTAAGCTACAGTAACCTCTGTAATAATCAGAGGTTACTGTGCAGAATCATAGACTGTAAAAGATATGGGCGTAGTATCCATGTCGTCACCCGTAGGTTTCTGAAGAGAAGTTACAAGTAGGCATGGCCAACCATCGCCATTTTGTTAACACATCATTGCACCGACCGGGGTCAACAAAAAAAGGGCAAAGAGGCGGAGCTACAGACGCCTGCTAGCATAATTATAAGACAAATATAATCTGTGTTAGTAAATGCAAGGCTATTTATGAAATCCAAGCATTAGACAGTGTTTCAGATGACTGCTCTAGAGCCTACAGCTAATCAATCTGTCAGATTCTGAAGTGCTTTACAGTTAAAAAAAAAAAGATAAATGATAAATTATCTTAAGTAAAACAAATACATTTATGGATATGATAAATATGCAAGAATTTCACTCACCTGGGAAATGGAGGAAGCTTGAATAGTTTGTGAGCACACTAAAATGCACACAGCATGCTATAGTATCTTATAGTTGTAAGAAATAATCCCAAAGGCAATTGACTGTAAAGTCACACAAAACAAAAAGACAATATTAATGATGAGTTCAGCGACCTAATCAGCCAGAATCAGATGAGGTGAAAAGACACTGACCAGCGGGACCTAGCTGTCACTCAAGTGGCCATGCCGTTAATTAAGTAGACTTAATATAACTTAATAAAAATGAAACTTATGAACTTATTTGAAAAATTCACCCCCTCACAGTTGTCATGACGGGTAATATTAGCTATATGCATTAAAACCATATTTTGTACCAGCTGTAAACATGTTTTTATCAGTTGTAAAATTGGCCAATTTAGTACTGCAGTCAGTGAACATCTGGAATTCTTGGAGCCAGCCCCCCAATGACAAGCTGATGAATTGCAGTTTCAGTTACTTCCGTATTTCTCCGCTTGGTCAGACTACATTAAATATCCTTTAAAACACTGAAAACTTGGATTCATTTATTCATTTTCTTTTTGCCTTAGTCCCTTTATTATCCTGGGTCGCCACAGCGGAATGAACCGCCAACTTATCCAGCATATGTTTTATGTAGCGGATTCCCTTCCAGCTGCAACCTATCACTGGGAAACATCCATACACTCTCATTCACACTCATACACTATGGACAACTTAGCCTACCCAATTCACCTGTACCACATGGTGACTGTAAGGGAAACCGGCGCACCTGGAGGAAACCCATGCGAACGCGGGGAGAACATGCAAACTCCACACAGAAACGCCAACTGACCCAGACGAGGCTCGAACCAGCGACCTTCTTGCTGTGAGGCAACAGCACTACCTACTGTGCACCGCGGCACCAGAAAATTTAGATATGTCTTATGAAAAAATGATGTAATTGAAATAAATAGATAAATGATTCACTAAAAAAACTTACCAAAAAAGTCGATCCACTTGATCGCCAATGTATAATTTGCACCCATAATAACAGTACTACACTACAAATTTCCAAAACAAGCTTTTATTTTGGATGCGATTAATCACTATTAATTATTCCCCAGCACTAGTACATATAACATTTTTTCCGTGGGCACAGATTTCATGCAGATCTTTTGTAACTTTTCTTTTTCCCCCTTCAGAATTCCACAGGATGAGAGGCTCCCATCCCGAACGTATCTTTTCCTCTGTGAGCTGCAAAAGTTCTTAAGGGACATCCTGCCTCAGAGCAAAAGTACTACACCTCAGGATGACCCCAGCGCAGTTTCTTTGGATACGTTGCATTCTCTTCCACCTCTCCGCCTTGGAGTGTCATCCACAGAGTCGCTGCTTTCAGGACTGGTCAATTCCTCCACGCCGACTGTATTTGTGTTCCCCCAGAGACAGCAGGGCCTGCAGACCCACCGGGTGGAGGTGACCCTCGATTCCCCTTTACTGTCTGTACTCAGAATGAGACTGGATGAAGCCATGGCTCAGGTCAAACAGCAGGAGGCAGGCCGGAAGATGATTGACAGACTGCAGAAACTGACTGAACTGAGTGCGCTTTCTCCAGATGGAGAGGACAGTGAAGCAGGTGAGGATTTATTTTATTTTAATTTTTTTAGTATTTTTTTTATTTATTACATTTTTATTTTATTTTATTTATTGATCTTTAATTTTATTTAATATTATTTCATTTATATTTTATTGTATATTTTATTTTATATTATTTTTATTTTATATTTTTATTTTATTTTATTCTATATTGTTTTTATTGTATTTTATATTTTTATGTTATGTGTATATTTTATTTTATTTTTTATTTTATTTTATATTATTTTTATTGTATTTTATACAATTTTTATTTTATTATTATAAATTATAATTAAAAAAAAAGATTTCTATGCATATTACTATGGCTGGATGATAAAGCTAAGAAATCATCAATAATTTAGGGCATTTTCACAATTTCATTATAAAACATACAAATAAATTCAGAAATAAGTCAAGAAAAAAAACAGAAAAATAATTAAAAAAAAAGTTTTATTTTTATTAATTGAATTAACATATTTTTTTCTCTAAATACAGCAACATTATATAATATTCAATAGCATATGTATACCCACAGATATTTTACATTTAAAGTATTTATGTTTTAATCTGACTTATACAGACTACAAATTTACTAACTTGTATTTTCCTGGTGCTATAATCATGGTTACATTAAGATTTTTAAAACCAGTCCAGTGTAAAACATTAGGCTTTGTATAGCTAAAACAAAATGTTTGACCAAACTGGCAGGAAAATGTTCACAATATTTTCTATAAATTTTTCTTCTTTAGAAAGTCTTATTTTGTTTAGTTTATATATGTATATATTACAAGGGCAGGATAGATCACGTTTCCAATGACTTCCCTAATTAACCTAACTCTTCTAGTTAACCCAACCCAGAAAACAATTTTGTGTTTAATAAACATCTAATAGACATCTAAACGTAGACAGCTGGGCCAAAACACGACAAAACTTGAGTGAAAATCTAATAGACGTCTAAGACTTTATATTTGTAGTCTAGACTAGTATAGTTTTGGCTTATTCCCAGACATCTATTAGATTTTCACTGACATCCCAAATTTAGCCTTTAGACAAGATGACTATGTTTAGACGTCTATTAGATAGACCTATCTGTTGGACATTTTCAAAAGACCAAAAATGCTGGCTGGGAAGTAACCTTTAAATTAAATTTTAGGCTAAATACTAGTGTCTTGCAAAATATCTAAAAGAAAATATTATGTACTGTCATTATAGGAAAGAAAAAACAAATTATTAGAAATTAGCTATTAAAACTATTATGTTCAAAGGATGTGTGTTAAACAGCGTTTTGAAAAAAAAATATATATATATATATTTATTTATATATATTTATATATATGTATATTGTTTTAATTCACTGGATGGCTAATATATTTGTCTGTAAATGTAATACATGTTTAGCTACTAAGGACCACAAAGAGGCTCAGTACCGTTCAGTGTTGCTCCTGAAAGCCCTGCAGATGGTGCTCAGCAACTGGGAGTCAGAAAGAGCCCAGCGAGCAGCGAGAGCTGATGAAGACGGACCATCAGCATCCAATCAGTGTCATCTTCAAAGCCTGAGCGTCTCGTTGAGGAAGTTCTTCCTGGAGCCGTCCAGAGCCAACATCAACAACTGCGAAGGAACCTGCGGCTTTCCTCTGAACAACGCCAACAACCATGCCGTCCTGCTGAACAGCCACATCCAGAGCGGGCAGCCGGTGAACCGCTCGCTATGCTGCGTCCCTGTGGAATACGACGATCTGTGTGTGATTGAGCTGGAGAGCGAGACCACCAACATCTCCTACAAGACCAACGTGGTGGCGACCAAGTGCGAATGCCGCTGACGAGCTTTAAGGCAGTGAAATCTACATCTGTTTTTGTTTGTAAAGAGATGGTTCACACAAAAAATGAAAACAACTCCTTACTTTTTTATTTGGAAAAGAGCTCATTTTATAACCCCATAGAGTTAAAACGTTTATTTTAGCATTTCTGAATCTGTTTAGCTGATTTCTGTGTCTGGCAGGAGCACTTTTAGCTTAGCTTAGCATAAATAATTGAATCGGATTAGACCATTAGCATCTTGCTCCAAAAAAGGTTTTGATAATTGTCCTATTTAAAGCTTGAGGAATCTGTACATTGTGTTCTAAAACCAACCTTAAATTAAATGTTAATAATTAAGCAACTTTCTATTCCTTGATAATTATGCCAGAATGAGTGTTCCTAGCTCAGCCTGGAAAATAGCAACTTTTCATTTTCTGCCAGTCTTAGAACATGAAACGCCACTACAGAAGAGTTGAGCTTTAAATAGGAAAATTATCAAAACACTTTTTTTTTTTTTTTTTTTTTTGCATTTTTTAGAGCGAGATGCTAATGTGTCACCTTGGAATTATAAGGGTCTATCTGGGTTCTGAATGATTTTAAGATATTAAGCTTCAATTTTTTTTGCATTCCATATAGCAAACAGTATGTGTGTAACATTTGCTTTTAAATAAAAAGCCTTAAAATGTAAACAACTTATAAAAAACATCCCATAATGTAAATAAGTTGTCATTTAATAAGAATATGTCAGTAACTCAAATTTGACAAAAAAATATCAGATACATCCTTATAATTCTGAGGCGACGAATGCTCTAATCTGATTCAATGATCTATGCTATCGCTAAGCTAAAAGTGCTACTGTCAGACCCAAGATTGGCTGGATGGATTCAGAAACAATTTAACTCTAGATGACTTATAAAATAAACCTATTTCCATAAAGTATTGTTTTTACAACTTGAGAGCAAGTAAGCGATGGCTAACTTACTATCCCTTTAATTTACATTATATTTCAAAATGTATTTAAACGAACATGTCATTTGAAGTGTAAATTAGGTAATTTGAGGGAACATAAGCCATATTTGGTGACAATTAAAGTAAACCACTTTTTGTTGTAGCCAAAAATTAACTGTGATCTTAGATTTGTGTCTGTGCTGAGCTTATAAAATATTTAGCTATTTGAATATTTTTCATATTTATAAAAATTTTCCATGTGTCACTTTTATACTTTTATATATAATGAATGTCACTTCTACATATAATGGATTGTAAATGCTTTCACAATGACTCATAAAATTATCAGAATAAATGTAAAAATGTTACAGGTGTTTATATATATATATATTATCCACAATTTAGATAAGTATCATATGTATACAATATATTGTTATATCTAATTATAATACAAAAAGATTTCAGAATTCGTCTTCACTGTATTTTTTATGAAATAAAATATTAATAAATGCAGCATCTGTGCGTAGAAAAGACTTCAATCAAAAACATTTAAAACATCACGTCATGAAACATGTTTGAAACCTTTGACCAATTCTTAATTGTATGTACTATTTATTTATTTTTTATTTTTTTCCCCATCCTTTCAGGAATATTGCAGGTTATTCTTTCTCCTTGAGTAATCCTTTAGCCATTTCTTTGTTGTGGATTCTGTGTGGTCTGAGCCTCTCTCCATCGTATCTCGGTCTAGCTGCTCTTTTCTTTTTAAAGTCTTCCAGTTTATCCTCTGATCCCCAGTTCCAAAATGCGAAGGTGTCCCACCATGAGTCCGACTACAGAAACAGACAACATTTCAGAGTCCATGAACTCTGTGAAAATTCTAAAAGCAGATTCACTTAATCTTTACCTCTGCTGACTGACCACCGGCCTGAAGATCTGTTTCTGTCTCCTCAAAGAACGGCTCTATTGTCTCTGTAACACATAAACAGAACTAAGAACCTGCAATTTTATTACAAAAAAAATGGAGAAATAATCAGCTGATTAAAAATAAATTGTACAATATTCAGTACTGTGAGAAATTCACTGTTACTGTTGCTGATACCGTTAAATGTAAAAACCTAACATTGTAATTTGTACCACCCATATTTATTTTTAGTCTCTTTTACATTAAATGATTCAGTTATTCACTTATAAAACTTCTGTTTTATTGATAGAAGAGTCATTTTTGAAGAATTATTCAGTGGAATATTTCTGGTTGTCGCCACCTATAGGTTAAATAATGCAATTGCTGCCTACAACTTTCCTTTTTGATCGTCATTAAATGCATATGACGATGATTGTAATCTCTACCATAAACATCAGAGGTTATATCTGAACTATAAACTGATATGCCAGCACTTCTGTGTTATTTGACTGTTTGTATGTTCATAACTGTTTGTAAACTGAAGACTGAATCTCATTCTTGGTCTTTGCACTTTCAGATTTGAATGCAGCGATTCGATAGATTAATAATCGTATAAAATCAGCCTTATTTATAATTTAATTTAACGTGGGTGTTGATCTCCCAATCTTTAAATGATTAATCGTGCAGCTTACACTGAATGCATTAATGCAGTCTAAACAAGTAGTGACAGAAAACATCTTTAATGACCCAAGAATCCCAGCACATCCCGGAAAACCTAAATGTTTTAATGTGATTTGAATGACGTGAGAGGCGATCTCTCTGTGATTGTTATAAATTTAGTAAAAGTATTAATCCGTGTGTTCTGAACCGTGGGTTGTGATGTTACACATATATAAAAATATACAGTTCAAGTCAGAATGATTAAACCCCCCTTTAATTATTATTATTATTATTTTTTTTTTATATTTTCCAAATTATGTTTAACAGAGCAAGGACATTTTCACAGTATATCTGATAAGATTTTTTCCTTCTGGATAAAGTTTTATTTGTTTTATTTTGGCTAGACTAAAAGCAGTTTTTAATTTTGTAAAGACTATTTTAAGGTCAAAATTATTATCCCCTTAAGGCTATATATTTTTTCGATAGTCTACAGAACAAACCATCAATATACAATAACTTGCCTAATTACCCTAACCTGCCTAGTTAACCTAATTAACCTAGTGAAGCCTTTAAATGTCACTTTAAGCTGTATAGAAGTGTCTTAAAAAATATCTCATACAAAATTATTTACGGACATCATGGCAAAGATAAAATAAATCAGTTATTAGAAATGAGTTATTAAAACTATTATGTTTAGAAATGTGTTGAAAAAAATCTTCTCTTTGTTAAACAGAAATTAGGGAAAAACAAACAGGGGTGCTAATAATTTAGGGGGGCTAATAATTCTGACGTAAACTGTATATACAGATATATCTGTTCAAAAGTTTGGTGTCAGTAAGATTGTAATGTTGCAATGCTTCATTTAATTAAAAATCTAAATAATCATTAGTAATGAAATTAGTTGTTTTCTCTTGTATATTTTAAAATGCAATGATTTAATCTTTTAGCAATCATTTGAATTTGCTTATTTGCTATGGCAAAAAAGTTAAAACACGTAATCTATAAAACTCTTAAGAATAGAAAATTGAAATAAACAGAAAGTATGTTTAAATTAAAACCTAAATGGATGGCGTGCCACAGTTTTCCACCTTAATAAGCATTTCTCACTCACTATTATTAATGTTAATACAGCTTAATATGCTTGTAGAAACTGTTACGTTGCTTTCAGGATTCGATAAATAAAAGGAATTATATGAAATATATGAAATTATATAATATAATTATATAATTATATGAAATATGTTTTTACTTTTGAATCAATCAATTTAATATGTTCATGCTGAATCAAAATATTCTCTGACCCCCAGATTCTGAACAATAATTTACATAGCTTAAAATACACTTTATAATGTTATATAATCTTCGAAATGATATGTCACACCTCAGGTAGGGATTTTGTGATCTTGTGAAAAAAATTACTACCTGTATATTTACATGCACACATATTTACAGCAGGCAGGGCTCACATTCAACAATTCACCTTGTACTAACTCAATGCTTGAACTGACCACCACGATGACCGCGGCCACCAGTATACAGCGGTTCAGAGTGATGCCTTTCCATGGATTTTCCACCTTACTCAAGGACTCCACAGGAAATATGCGCCGATATGTCACTGGTACGTGAAGAAAATTGTGTTACACTATTAACAAAATGTCCAAGACCAAACCACAAACAATAACTATAAAAAGCACTATAAGGTTAATTTAAAAAAAAATAAAAAGATTGGGCTTTTTCTTTTTCCGTCAAATTGCAGCAACAGAAATGGTCAGACTTTGATTAGAGATTACCAAAACAATTTAAAGTCATGTTGATTTTGATTGGTTAAAGGTTTTAAATGGTCAATTTAAATCTCAAACTCAATTCCTGGTGGGCCACAGCTCTGCACAGTTTTGCTCCAACCCTTATCAAACACAGCTGATCCAACTAATCGAGTGCGACCCTCCAGGAATTGAGTTTGAGATCTATGATTTAAAAAGTATATTTTTTTTATTGTTTATGAGCTGAACATTGTCCAATCTATATTCTTACATTTTCCTATAGGATTATAAAGATGAACAAATATGTACTGTAATAGCTGTGAATTCTTCAAGGGACAAATCACCCAAAAGTACTTACAATCATATTCAGGCCATCGAAGATGTAGGTTGTTGGTAGAACATTTAAAGTCCCTCTTAAATTAAAGGTGTTGGTATCAGTATGTTAGTCTTAACCAGGGGTGCCCAAACCCGGTCCTGGAGGGGTGATGCCCTGCAGATTTTAGCTTCAACTTGCCTCAACACACCTGCAGGGATGTTTCTAGAAAGCTTAGTAAGCGATTGATTAGCTATAGCCCATGTGCGTCTGATTGATTTGGAACTAAGCTTTGCAGGACACCGGCCCTCCAGGACTACGTTTGGGCACCCCTCGTCTGAACTATAAGCTAGTATGCTCCAAAACAGTGACAAACTTTTATACATATAAACATCTAAAGCCTGCAGTTTGTCACTTCCACCTAAATGGATCAATTATTATTTTTCTTTTTTTACATCACCACATACTTCAGTTTCTCATCAAATCTTCTGCCCAATCAAATGCTCTCTAGTATCTTACATCTCCCACTTTCTTCAAGATGCTTCACGTTTGCTTTACATTTGATGCGCTAGAGTTCAACCACTCTCGGGGAGCACTGTGTTAAAAACTAAGCGCTATTGGCTACGTTTAAAGAAGAGAAGCTACTCTATGTCCCATTCTCTCTTCATGTTTGGGTTGAGATTATGTCAAACATTGAATAAAAAAAGCATATATCAAATATATCAAAGCACTTCATGGGACATTTAAGAAAGATTTAGCTGCAAGTTTGATGCCTGTGCAGTGTTTCCTCTAGGGGTTTTTCCAGCATTAATGCGTCCTGAAGTAGACTGAAACGGTTATACGTCATGTTTGCTGGCCTCACGCATCACGCACCTGTCAACCTGTCAGTCAGTCAGTCATCACGCCACCTTAAAGGGTTAAATTTTAGCGTGGCGCCCCGGCATGGAAGAATGAATGTAGCGAAAACCATGCTGTGCAGGTAAACCTCACTCCTCTGACCTCAAAGGGGCCGATTACACCGAACGCACATTTACGTTCTAAAAACGCAAGGCGCACCACACTGCTTTATTGTTGTCAAGAAAAAAAAAAGGAGCGTGGTACGCTATTTTTTTTTTGTCGCTAGGCAATGACTGGAGCAGCTGGGTATTGTTCGAGAGTGTTGCTGTTGATATTAATATAATTTTAATAATTAATAATATTGTGATATTCATAATTAAAAATATTGTGATATACAGCTCTGGATAATTCAAAACAGCAACCACAAGTCTCCTCCATCTTCAGAAGTCTCCGTTGTTGTCTTGAACACACAAACACTGCAGGCACCTCAGCGGAAACCTCGCCTCTGCTTTCCTTTGATTGGAGAATGAATAATACGCGAGTGACGTAGCGTTATTTTTCTGCACGGAGTTGACTTTTTTTCAACCTAGGGCAAAAACGCCAGCCGTAGCATTTGGTTAAAACCTGAGGCATGCAGGACGCAAAACGCTCACAGCCGTTAGTAAACCATTCAAAAAAAGGTGCCTCTCAACGAATAAACTGTGTTCGGTGTGATCAGCCCCTAAAGGTGCTCTAGCGATGGATGCTTAAGGCCATGGTCTTTAGCCTTCTTGTTAGAGCAATCGAATCCCATGCGGTAAGTCACTGGTTTGATCCCAGCTCAGAGCGGGTTGAGTGGTGTAGGACTGGCAGGGTAAGCCTGGTTTATACTTCTGCGTCAAGTGATCGGCGTGACCCATGGAGCATGCAACGCGCGTAGCTGTGAATTCATACTTCTGCTCGCTGTTTCTGTTGCTCTGCAATAGCACTTCCGAAACGCTAGCTGGCAGTAGGTGTTTATGTTCCTCTGGTTTCTTCGCTGGTCTTTTTTTTTTTCACTTCACTTGACTCCAGACTTGTAAACAATCGCTCTATTGGGCTTGTGCGGCTCTCGGTCCCACCGACACTTGTCATTGCTACCAAGCCGACCAATCACAGAGCATTAAGTATAAATCAGCCTTAACACTTAGCGATTTATAGAATGCCAGTCAATGGCCATAGATATTTAAATTAGATGTCGCCTACGTCATTAGTGTCTATAAGAAGAAATGCATCAATAGAAATGCCATTTTAGTACAGGGCAGCACTCCTTTGAAATGAATGTGGGACCAAGGTGCAGTGGAGGACTGGCCATCCAAAGCCATAGAAATATACATATATCCATTATCGTGAGTTTTCCCGGTGGTCAGTGTGCAAATATTTTTTTCAATTATGAAAATTATAATTTTACATAACTTTTCCACATTGATGAATAAGTGACCGCACGGGCATTGCCAAGGGTATGTGTTTGTGTGCATGGAAATGCATTATCCATCCTCCCTGTTAAATTTGATCTAATCTGTGTCCTGAAACACACCCCCTATCCTGCTTTCACTTCTCATTGTAATGGATGAAGCGATTCATTTGTGAATGAATCTCCGTTATGAACGATTTGTTTAAACCATCGATATCCCTGCGTCTCTGTGTGCAAATCCACCTTTCTGATCTAAATCGTATATAACATTTGTAATATTCAATAATTTGTGATGGACTCTACACACATTGAGGTGCAGGCACTTTTATGTTATCATTCACTTAGCTACTTCAGTTAGCCAACAATAATACAAGTTTCTGGTACTGCCATGTCTTGTCATATTTCGTATTTATTGTTTGCTGATTTTATTTAACAAAACTAGCATAGGCTTAGAATTTAGTGGAAGTTGGTGCTACTTTGCCTTATGGTCAGTGCAGTAAGTGACTGTATTATCATCAATACCTGTTGAGCACAAAATTTTGTAACATACAGAATCATAACAAACGAAATCTTACATGCTCTGCTTTAATACTTTGTTTTCTTTATTTGCTTATTACTAAACCTGTATGCAGTGCATAGGTCCAGCATCTTCACATTGGATTTAGTCTTGACTAGTGCGGTTGAATGACATTTATCCTGGGAGCACTGTATAAATGTGGCAGCGGTTTTGACACGTGCTTAGGGTTCGTATGTGATATCTACTGTATATATCTATGGTCAATGGCTAGCAACATCAATACCAAAAAAAAAAAAAAACACGAGTCAATGATTTCTTTATAAGACCACAGACTATCATTAATATAGTTTTTACACTTGTGTTGTTTTGATTTGAGGATTGATTTGCATGTCATGAATCATCAACATCAACAATCATCATTTTAGCATTAAAAAATGTCTTTAACATTGCACTAAAATATCATCTTTGATAGTCTGAAGGTGATTCAATTAACAGCACTTTGATTTTTTGCATGAGCTAACCATGTATGTGTGTTTTTATAAGAACTTGTACAGTGCTCAGCATATATAAGTACACACCTCACAATTCTATCTTTTAAATTCATATTTTTAATAGAAAGCTATACAATATTATCAAATCTCGAGCTAAATCAAAGCGACAACTGTCCAAAAACTAGTACACCTTAATTTATATGTTATAGAAAAATATTCTTTGCAAATTTTAAAAAGTGGAAAAATCCAGAGAAGCAAAAAAAAAAAAAAAAAAAAAAACGAAATAATTTAGGTACATTTTTGTAGGTTATATATATTTAATATATATATATATTTAATATAAATTGAAAGATAAAACAATTATTAAAAAAATATATACACACACACACACACACACACACACATATATATGTATATATATATATATATATATATATATATATATATATATATATATATATATATATGTGTGTGTGTGTGTGTGTGTGTGTGTGTGTGTGTGTGTGTGTGTGTGTGTGTGTGTGTGTGTGTGTGTGTGTATATATTTTTTTTTTGATAATTGTTTTATCTTTCAATTTTTAAAGATGTTCTGTGACTAAAATAATATTTAATAAGTATATATGTTTAATAAAATCTGTTTTGTTTAAATGCACCAAAATGCATTGCCTAGCGCTGAGAAATTGATATGAATATTTATTTTCAGAATGGGGTGTGCTCAATTATGCTGAGCACTGTATAATGGCAAATATACAGTTGATAACAAAATGAAAATCTGGTATTTCAATCCAATACTGCAGATTTTGAAAGATTTACAACTATGTTAATTTGCATTACACAATTAACATGCAATTTCAGCTATAGGTCATATAAACTGTTTTTAGTGTTATTTATCACAGCTCATGGGATACATACTTTCTCTGATGATCCTTTTAGGAGGTTCCTGTGGACAAATTTCAAAATTTTTACTTAACTTCCATCCAGTTTTGTATGCTACGCTTAAATATGTACAATGAAAGTATTTAAACTACTATAATAATATAACAGAATCTAACAAAGAGCCTAAAAAATATCTGTTACAGCTGCAAAAACATCAAAATCACGAGAGCCAACAACTGAGTATTAATATAATAAACAGTACACATAATTTAGAGTACAAAGAAACAAAGATAACAACAGCGTTAGTGGTAGTTTGTAGTTGAAAGTGCAGTTCTTACCAGGCAGAGCCGGAGTGGTCGAGTAAAAACTAGGGTCTCAAGTTCTTTAGAGCCTTGATGGACAGCAACAGCTGAGACTTCATTATAAAACATCAAGCACTTGTGAGTTTACATGGTCTATTTGCAATGTTGAACAGAACAGTAATTTGATTTACCCTATATTTATTTACACATAGAAACATTTCATTGATATTTTCAAGTGTTTATTTATATTATTAAGTGTATTATTACGATTACGATTTCTGAGGTGAAATATGTGCCTTATGATCTTAGATATAGTACATCTCGTACTGCTTATGTCGTAGCAATAAAAAGTGTTCTTTAATTATTGACAGTGTGCTAATTATTGACAGATTATGTAACTCAGATATAAATTATATTTCAGTTTTTCTATATAACACATATTTTTAAATAAATCAGAAATCAAACATTATGCGTATTATCACGATGTCTGTAAAGTATATTCTATTCCCATTTGTTTATTTCCACTCAAACTTATTTGTTTGTTAAAGCGCATGACGTAAAGCTAAAGCCACGCCCATGCGCGTTCCAAGTATAACTACTGCGGGCCTACAGCCATTAACACATTCGGTTGGAGCACGGACGGAGAAGATTTGGGCCTTGACGTTGGCCGGATGGTTAAATCCAACCTTCAGACGATACTGAATAGCCACTGTTTTGTCAGAGAAAAAGAGAGTAATATACCCAAGATGCCAGTGATCGAACTGACCCGTAATAAACCCGAGAGTGAAAGGTAATGTGGGACTTTTATGCTAGCTAGTTTGCGGCCTTGTTTTAGCAGCGTAGCCTAGCCAACTATAAAGTGTATGACGAAACGGAATGTAATGTATTTGATGTATAAGGATTTTGCCAGCAGAATGAGTTTTAAGTGTACATCTGCCAAAACTAGCTTAACGACGTAATTTGAAGACAAACTGTACAATATCACGCGTAAAAGCTTCTGTCAGTTCAGGTGGGCTCGTGTTTCGTCTATCAGTCACGGATTTGAATGATTGACAGGTACGTTGCCAGGTAACCGATTCGGGTTCTTTCGCAGAACATTCGAGAAACGTTCAAATCTGAATTTCAAACTGTCATTATCGCCAACGTTTGTTTAAATGGATTTTGATATAACGTTAGATGCTGTCTCAGTTTGGCCTGAGATCACAACATCACGATGTTGCCTTATAACACGTTAATATGTATTATATAGTAATATTTGATAGATGTACACGAATATACCGCGTTTATTCAGGTGTCGCACAGCTCAACAAGTGATTGACGGGAAGGTGTCTGCGAGGTGGCTAACATAAAAATGCTAACTTAACTGGTAAAAACAAAGTCAGACATTTTTGTCGTTGTATTATTGCTAAAATAGTAGTTTTATCAACTAATATATCGAGTAAAAACAATTAGCAGGCATTTAAACTAGACAGTCTATATAAAATGGTTGGTTTAAAGGGTTTTAAACAAATTGTAATGTGCTTATCGCTAAACGTCGCCTCGCCCATCCCCCCTTGTTTGTTCTTCTTTCTCATGCATCACTGCCGAGTACCATTATGATTTTAAGCTAATAATTTTATTATTGACATGCATATTTTGATCAAGCTTATTTACAATGTATTATGGAATTAATTCATCAAACTTTTGTTACCCAAATCATATTCCAGATTTTTGTTTGTGTGAGCAGCAGGGGGGGAAATGAAGGGGAAATGTGGGTTACTTCATCTACATTCTGATTTAACGTTAGCTGTTAGCATGTTTTAACTTGAATTTGGGGGATATGGGATTTCTTTGCAACACAGGTTACCTCATGTCTCCTTTTTGGTTAGAAGCTGCCCCCACATTTTCATTTATATCCTCAATGCTGTGATGCGTCACAAATCCAGGCTTAAATATAAATGATGGATGCTTTAGCTTCCTGTATTTGTGTGTGTCCCCCATCTAAGCTTTGATCAAAGGTTTCCTGTTGATGCGGTATTCCCTTTTACTCATCGTGTTCAGATGATGTCTGTGTTCATTCCTTCACCTGCTAGAGGCTGTTGTGTAACTAGCCCACATTTCCCCTCCCACACCAGCATCTGTAACAGTCTCGTTACGTCCTGTGTGAATTTCTAGGGTGGTGTTGTAATGTAGTCTGGCTTCAGGGATTAAGCCATTTTCAATGGGACAAACAAGTTGTTGCCCTCGCATTGCTTTCTAAAATGTGGCACTGAATTGAAATGAGGTGCATATGCATATTTTTTTTAGCTTTAAAGATTTGCAGTTGCACGTTTAGATCTGTGCTGTATTATTTAACTCATGGATCCTTTAAATTTAATGTAAAACAGTACATTTTTAAGATTATTTTATATATATTTTATTATTTTATTTTATCTTTTGTTAGCATATGCTATACTTGTCAAACCCTCAAGTGTCGACCCGATAGTTTTCTTTTAATGCCATGAATGGCAAATATACATTAGTTTTAGGTTTGTCTTTTATAGGGCTGGGCGATTTGGCCTAAAATCTAAACCTCGATTAATTGAACTATTTAACTAATTACCATTAATAATCGATTTTTTATACATTTTATTTTCCCCTCATAGTTCACTGATACGTTTTGTACTGTAAATATGCTCATATATTACTATTGGAATTTTTAAATAAAAGCACACTATCTATGATTATTTATTACACATCAACGTTGAACAACTGAAATTAAAACGCACATTACTTCAGTCATATTTTTTCTTATAAAAAAGTGAAAATGCATAACTTGCTCTTTTGTAAACAAAATTAATAATTTTATATCAAGTTTTTCATATTAAAAGTATAAAATAAGCAGCATCTTTTAAATAAAATCACTCTTGTATATCCTGTAAAAAATATTTTAAACTGTGAATTTCTTGAATATTTTGTAAACATTTTTTTTTATTTTAATAATGAATTTATTGTAATAGAAAATATGCTGTCTTGCGCATCTCTGGCGTAGCTTCCAATTATCACCAATGTAGTGCAAACGTGCAATGTGTAGTTGCATATTGTTTAGAAGGGCACAGGTATGCGACTGTGACATCTGCATCGGACCATACCCATGCGTTCAACACAAGTATAAATTAGCCTTAAAGGTGCAGTAAGTGATCTGCGACAATGCTATCCGGCTAGCATAAATCTGAAGCACAGTCCTAACCCTGCCGTCCAAAGCCACGCCTCCTGAAATACAAGTGTGTGTGCGCGCGCACCTTAAAGACGACAGCAGAACTCTCACTTAGCGACTAGTGCTTGATTGGCAGCATGCAGGAATTACACTCGTTACTAAGCCATACTTGCATGCTATTTCAGAGCAAATATTTAGAGTAGCATAGTAAACAGTATAGGGAGCGCATCACAGGTTGTCAATGTTGAAGAATGAACCAATGTGATGTGAATATAAAAGCAACTTCAACTCAGTAAAGCAGGTTAGGCTAAATAATGCTATTTACTGATGTTTTTTTGTTAAACTGAATAAATTTTTTCATTATCAATGCTGTAAAAGCTTCCTTATGAAACTGAAAATAGTTGCATCAATCTATCATCAGAAGATTTTAGTGGCTGAACATCATGTCTGCGCATGTAACCCATTCAAAACAACAACCTCTCTACAACACAGAACATTACCCATCTAAAAGAAATCCTCAGCCATGGTGTCATCCTTTCTCCAGCATGCAAAAGTAACTCCAATATTGATTCAGGATATTAAAAAGTTTTGGTACCTTACCCAGAATAATAAATACATTTAGATCATTTACTTTAATCAGTACTTTTAATGTGTAGAGACTTTCAACCAGCACAACAAAAAATGTTTCTAAAGACAATCACCTACTGTACCTGTAACAGAGCGGAATTACGTGATACGGGAAAATAATTGAAAAAATTGATCTGGAAAAATTAGATCAATTACAGGTTCTGATTCTGAATATCATTTTCAATTACTTTAATCACCCAGACTTAGACTTTTATTGTTTTTTTTTTTTATTAAGTCAACTAAATAAACAATAAGTAAAAATTCACATCTCTTATTTGTGCACTAATTTTAAATCTTTAAAGTGAACATTTTTTTGTGTGTTTCTTACTTCATTAGGCTCTTTTTTAAGATACAATTATTTTTTGGGTGACTTCTAAATCTTTGAAAGGGGGTTTCAAATAGCACTTAATGCATCCAAGTGTCTGGCCATTAATATCCATACAATTACCAACAATCCTTCTCAATGAAACTTAACTTCTTATTTAAGAATGAAAATTTTAACTATTTACCATAATGGTTTAATTATAATGTTTTAAATAATAACAATACAGCTTTAACATTTGTTTAAAAGTTCTCCATGTATTTTAGGAAGCTGACCTGGACAGACTGTTGTGCATACATTAAGTTTATTATATTTTTTAACCTTTTAAAAATAAAAAAATGAAATGTTTTAAAGGTTATGTTTTAAAAAAAAATTATACAAATATGGCTTGCTTATTTTGACACAATTTTTAAATATTTTGCTCAGGGGAAAAAAAAAAATATATATATATATATATATATATATATATATATATATATATATATATATATATATATATATTTATATTTATTTATTGTTGTTGTTGTATGGTTAAATGTATAAAATCATATATAAAGTTTGATAGGGCAATTAAAAATCTTTTTCAATTGGTCCATTTTAAAAATGATTTGGCACTTCCTCATCTTAACCGCTTTTGTTTTGCTTTCATATGTGTACTAAAACACCCATTTTATTTTCGTTCTTGGTGTTAAACTCTCAGTATTGCTATTTATGCTCCACATAAATATTATAAAGATTCATTGATCTGTCATTCATTAAATTAAACCCAGAAGCAAACAAACAATCAATCATTATGTGTTGATGTCATGCAGTTTGGATATTAACAGATGTGTGTTTACTGATTACAGTTCCCATCGCTGCAGTAACCCGTGTCCGGGGCCTCTGTGGTGTTCCTGATGTCCCTCTCCCACCCCTGAAGATCCCAGGTGGGCGAGGGAATGATCAGCGGGATCACAGTCTTTCAGCTAAGCTATTCTATTCTGTGAGTAAACTCTTTTGAAGGTCTTCTGCATAAAGATAACACATTTGCATGACGCAGGTTATTAGTTGGTTATCTGACTGTGCAGCGGTTGTCATATCTTATCTACAAATTAATTTCATCACCTATGGGAACTGAATTTGAACATTCTACCTCGCCTGATTTCTCATGTTAATGATTTGAATGTATTGTTCACTGTTATGGTTTGTTATCTGATTTGTGTTTGTAGGATGCTCAGTTACTGGTTCTTGAGGAAGCCCCTCAGTCGAACAGCCGTGTACGTTTTTTGCTCTTTGAGCGGCGTTGCTCTGTGAGCAAGCACTTAGTCTGGAGGGGGGCACTGAAGGGGACAAACCTTTACATCGAAATCCCCACTGGTGTCCTCCCAGAAGGGAGCAAAGATAGGTTAGTCAAATTTAGACCAATATTCTTATCCATGTTGAGTTTGCTAAATGATGCTCAAAATAGTTTTTCCCCTTTTTTAGTTTTTCACTTTTGCTGGAGTTTGCAGAAGAAAAGTTACAGGTTGATCACGTTTTCATCTGCTTCCATAAGAGCCGAGATGACAGAGGTAAGGCTTTGTCATTTCTCAACGCATTTTCTGTTTTTCATATTTTGTTTAAGCTAGTTTTTAAATTTCTGCTGTCATTTCCAGCATCGCTGCTGCGGACATTCAGTTTCATGGGCTTTGAGATTGTGAGACCAGGTCATCCCCTCGTCCCAACCCGCCCCGACGCTTTCTTCATGGCTTACAGAATCGAAAGAGACTCCGATGGTGACGAATAAGACTCCTCAATCGCATCTTGCTTCTTATAACTATGCTGTTTCTCACCCAACATGGTCACCATTAAAAGAAACATAGTATGAATGTCAAATTGACCTTTTTTCCTGTTATTTACTACATTGTAGTTCTTGTAAGGGTTGTGCTGTATTTTTCAGTTGTATTTGCACTAGTGTATACCAAATTTTCACAGTGACCATTAGTTTTTAAGCCATCAGCCTTGGGCTTACTTTCCAATGTAATTGGATTCTTTGCTGATTCCCATTCCCTCACTCACCAATTTTAGAGCAGAATATTTATGGTTGGAATCCCTTAAGCAACAATGTATGTAGAATTATGGTTTTCATTGCTGATATGTTGATTCTTTTTACTGTTGTCTTCAAGTTGTTTTGTTTCTAAATCTGTGCATGAGTTTTGGAGTTTTTAGTTATTACTTCAATAGGATCGGTCTGCATGTTTGCTACAGTGTGCAGAATAAAAATGCTCACCCTACACTACTTACTTGGTTTTGCTTTTTTTTTTATTGAATTTTCCACATTCAGAATGAGAATCATTAGACTGTTTCACTGGGCTTTCAGAACTTTTTTTTTTTTTTAACTCTTTTGAATGTTTCATAATGCTCATTTCTTCCAGGTATTGTTAATAAGTAAGCGCAGGGTCGAACTCCAACCATAAGCTCATTTTGTGATTATACAGCACATGGTTTATAATGGAGAGACCTTTACAGTAAATGGAAGTAAACTGAACATCATAAAGCAATTTGATTGTATTGCTAACATGTTTCATTTTTATAGTTGTTTTTAATCAAGAGAATGGGGAAAGAAAAGTTGTGCGTTTGTATGGAGCCTTTCAGATGATATGTGGGTGTGAAACAAGGTATTGGGGTAATTTGTTTCCTCAACTTTTCTAAATTATAATGACATTAACTTGTCTAATATGGGAGCCATTTACCTAAAATGAGTTAAAGGAATAGTTTACCCCAAAATGAAAATTCTGTCATTTACTCACGCTTTTGTCACAAACCTAGTTTTTTCTGTTGGAACAAAAGGCAGGTTGCCATTGACTTCCATAGCATTTTTCCTGCTAAATCGATAAGAACTGGCATTCTTCAAAATATCTTGTTCAAGAGTAGAAAAAACCCTCAGTTTTAAAACCATGTGAACAAGAGTAAGTGAGGTCATTTTAATTTTGGGGTGATTTAACCCTTAAAATCAAATTTCCCAATTTAGCAAGAAAGTCAGCAAATTCATAAAAGGCAGCGATAAATGCTAATTTAGTCTTGTTTATTTTTTTTTATTGTACATGCAGGGCCGTATTTTATTAATATTATTTTTTTTGTATGTTATGTCTATGCAAGTATGCAGCATTAGATGAGTCTGAAGTACAAATATAGCACAAGGTCTGTTTTTAGCTTTTCAAATGTTAATTAAGTTCATAGCAACATCAGTGTGGAGGTGATTCTGAGGCTTACCAACTGGCAATTGCGTTTTATCTTTTAAGCAGGTCTAACAAATTAGTGAAGGCCTATGCGTTCAGTTATGCTACGCAAAGTCTCTGGATCAGAAAAAGATAGATAATGCAAGCAGAGATAGTCTTCCCAGTCAAAGCCGTGCTGATCCTGAAAGAGTCCCTTCTCTGCAAGCTTGAGGACTAGAAGAGATCTCTTAAGTAACTGCCAATTGTGAAACACAGAGTTCTCTGGTTGGTTCTGCATGAAGAGTCCTTGTCGTGGACCCCAAAGTAAGACCTGGAGGACCGCTGCCACATCTGCCAATAGTAGCTCAGGTTTCTCAGATGTAAGCTGGGTGACCAGCCACAGCAAACCTGAGGTGTATGGGGTGTCTTTTTTTACCCTGATCTCAGATGAGCTATTGTCATCGAGATGTAGACTGTACTTGAGCAAAGTCCCTAACTGGAACTCTTGGGATGTTGCCTCTTGAAAAACATCATCCTCGAAATGGCTCTTAAGGACCAAACGAGGGGTGCCCCAATCTTCCCATAAGGTTTGACAAATCTCACTTTTTTTCTTCTCTTCTATTTGCTCGATGGAGTCTTTATTCATGTTTCCTCCTATTTTCAAATCAGTAGCGTATTCACAAGCATTAGCATCCTTGCGTTTCATGCTTGGCCACACTAAGTTAACACACTGTGGTTTCAGATCCCTGGAAGTGACATTAAAATGTCCCAGCTGCTGAAGTCCTTGTACCAACTGGAGGGCAAGAAGACAAATTCTCCTCTCATAGACCTCAGGATGGATGGAGTGCAAAGAGTGTCCCTCCTCAACAAAGTCCTCCAGTGTTCCCAATGGAAAATCTCTTACCATGGTTGCACTAAAACCTTGCTCCAGAAGATTAGCAACTGTTTGCTGTTGACATACTTCAGTGGTGTCCTCATGTGAAGGCCCGAAGGTGCAAGTTTGATCTGTAGCTGTGCATTTTGGAAAATGGAGCACACCTTGCTCAATGTTAAGATGAGGTATGGATATATCAAAGTCTGCTGCAGAATCCCCTCTGTGAACCTGTCGGAACATTTAGAGTTAATTTTAGTATAGACACATTTTACATACCCACCAAGCAATTTTGTGTTTTTGTGATAAAAGGCTAAATTTGGGCTGTCAGTAAGAATCAAGGACATCTAAGAATTGCCGAAAAAAACTAAATATGATTAGATTAGTAAGATTTCATTGGTGTAGTCAATTATCACTGTGTATGCGATGACGTCAAATTTTTTTTAGAGACAACTCATTTAGCCTTGTTTTAGCTAAACAATCTTTATTTAGATATATAATAAACTTTTAAAAAGAAATGTATGCTTGCTGGAAAATGATTCTTGCAGTTCTTGACCCCAAAACGTTTGCATTGTGACTAAAACCTTCTCTTTAATGTACGTGGCACATATTAAACTGTTAGCACTGTTGCTCAACACCTGGTGCGTTGAAGGGAAGTGTGGTTTGAGGGTTTTGTACTGTGAGCTAGAGTTGCCTTATAAGGGTTTGCATTCTGTTTTTGGTTCAGGGGCTTAGACTGGGAAGTAATGATGGCCTACTTATATTTTCGGAGTGAAAAGTCATGTGTGTTATTGCACACCAGCATACACACAATCTCAGGTTGTTAGAATTGCTAAGTAGGTTCATTCTGCATCTAGTTTAGACTGACTTGTCTTCTTTTATAATTGTACGGTTGATGTCCTTACCTTTGCTGCAAACATTCTTCCAGGAATCTTCAGGCAACGCACTAAGTAGTAAGAATTCCACTTCTGCCCAAAGAGTATGAAGTCATTTGGATGACAAGTCTTTGAAATCTCCACTTCCTGCTCACTCAAGAAGATGCTTGCTTCAATGTTCTGCAACATGTTTCTCAGAAACTTAAGATAACACTCTTGAATTCCTGTGGAAACTTGTTCATGGCTCTGGAAGCTTCTGAGGACTCTTTGAAGTTGCTCATCTGGCGTGTCAAAGGTCATATTGTGCAAGGACAGACCTTGATGCAGCTCCTCTTGTAGCTCCTCCTCTTGTAGTGTATGGCTGCCATGGAATGGTGCTATCATATACAAGGGATTTTCATAGTTGTAGGATTTTGTATGTTCAAGGTAAGGTGGTTCCAGAGTCTCCATCGGGAGGGATAGGGTTCTCGTCAGACTCTTTTTGGGTACCGGAGGAGGAATTTCATCTGAGAAGAATCTCATCTGGTGATTTTCTGAGCAACACAACAGGGTAAAGGTTACCAAAAAGTAGGGGTGTTTGAACTCGGTCCTGGAAGGCCGGTGTCTAGGAAAGTTTTGCTCCAACCCTAATCAAACACACCTGAGCCAGCTAATCAAGCTCTTACTAGCTATATTTGAAACCTCCTGGCAGGTGTATTGGAGCACGTTAGACATGAACTCTCCAGGACACCTCTGCCATAAAGCATACACATACTGCATGTAAACTACATAGTTGGATGTGGTATGTCATGTGTTTTGCGAATGAAAATCTATGGAAACTCTCAGTTCCCACAATACCGTGGGACAAAGGCACTACGTGGTTGAGTTGTCTGTCTCGTGGCTTACTGTATTGGTTTCAGGTGTTACTTCCTTTAACATTTTCATGTATACAACAAATAATTGTAAAAGAACAATCAGAAATGAGGAAGGCTGAGCATGTAAAAGGTTACGATATTTAGTTCTCATTTCAGTAGGATTATCATCACTTGCTGCAAAGCTAACTTTTAAAAATAAACCATTTTTTCTCCCCTAACAACTCCATGGTATGAGTGCTTACCATAGCGATGATGTATTGGACAGTGGGCTGCATTACAGTAAGTAGTAGTGAAGACTTCAGTAAACGGAGACACTGGGGTCTGTGGTCCAGACGGGAGTAGATCTCCCACCTTCAGCTCTAAATCCTGAACCGAGCTTGAGGAAGACTTGCTCCTAAACATGCACACATGGAGAGTATGCTAGACCTGCTTCATTTTTGCTATATTTCACTATACTGCACAACAAGTAACTGAGGTTTCCTGTTTTAAAGTGTACATAACTCAAAGTGTAACACTAGCATCTCTTACCTGCGCTGTTTGATGGGCAATGCAGGTGGCGATGTCCCTCCTGATGCTCCCAGGAGAGAGTAGTCTGTTGCTTGATTCATTGCAGTTTGGCGTGTGATAGTTTGAGTGTGGTGAATGTGCATCAACCCCCTCCAACTGCCAGTTCCTGTAGTTTTCTTCTGGTGCTTTAGCACACGTGGAAGTTATCTCACTCTCTCTCTGTCTCTCTCTCAGCCATTACCACAGCATATCTAGCATCTGAGGTTGGTAGCGGAAAGGCTGAGTGCATTTTGTGCGCTTCAGCTTGCTGTGTTTTCATATAAGGAACCTTAAAAAAAAGGAACCATTTTTTTAGTACTACTATCTTTGGATGACTTGCTAAATTGTATTGTTTCATTCCAAGACTTGAGAATTTTTATTAATTGGTAGAAATGCTGTAAATTTCTACTTTCTATCTACTTTCAACTTGACATACACAAGTCATGCCAAATTGAGTTGAAGCGACAAAAACACAGTACTGTAGGCAATTATGCAGAGAAAATAAAAACAAGAGACATCAAATGTGGGATGAAAATATTGTGAACTGATCGCTTTATTGAACTCCTCAGACCCTTTTTTTAAAGGGGAAAACCAACCCATCATTTTCAAGCTCAGAACTCTTAAAGGAGAAACACATTTAGAACAACTTGTGAATTCTGTCCCCTGTGAACACATTTCGGCCTCCTTTTAACATCAATCCTGAATGTCTTATCCGTAGATAAGAACTCGGAATGGTCCAAAGTATGATGGCTTCAGTCAATCTCTGTGTGCATCATGTCGAACAGAAACAAATTACGCTGAAGATAGCTCATCCTGAACCCTAAGTCTTGTGAAGTCCATGCTGAGAAGTAGGCACTGGAGAAAAAGAGGAGGCAGGACTTAGCAAAATAGAAGTGTGGTGCAATCCACACCATAAATTGCTGACACTAAGGACAAAATCGCCAGACACTTGAAGTATCTGCCCTAAACACAAGTTCCGTTGAAGAAAAATGAAGATCCTCCTAAGGGGTTGTTCGAAGCCCAAGCAATACTTAAGGGAGTCTGTCATACCAGTTGTCTTCCTTCCTTCACACGTATCTTGTAAAAACACGTTGACAAAACACTCTGGAAACATCCAAGAGCATTAGGTTCACCAAATGTAAGCGACTATGAGGAGGAAAACAGGAGACATCAAATGTGAGATGAAAACATTGCGTTATGAGCGCTTTATTGAACTCCTCAAACCCTTCTCTTAAAAGGGAAAACCAACCTGTCACTTCCAGCTCAGAACTCTTAAAAAGTAAACACATTTAGAACAACTCGTGAATTCTGTCACATGTATAAATGTAGGTGCCACAGTACCAACAATTTGGTGTTAACACTCGTGGACAAAGTAGTATGTCATCCTGGATTAACAACTATGTTGATCCTAGAACATAATGTTTGTTCGAAATGTAATCCATACCTAATCTCTACTAGGGTTGGGCCGATAAACGATGCCATCGCCGATGGCCGAGAGACAACACGATGCTGAGCCGGCATCGCAGATCCTCCGCACCGCGAAAAATACACAAATACACAAAATGGCATTGTAGAGCAAAACTGATCCACATCTTATTTTACCTAGCTTTTCTGAACAGCCCTCCGTCCGCTGAAAACGCATATCACGTGACCCCCCACACACACACAGACACAGACACAGCCACACACACTGTCATGCCCTCGTCTAAGCTCCAGAGAGCAGTGCACATTGGACAGTTTATCAAGGATGTACCGCTGGATCGTGTCTTACTATTTGTTAAACGTGATATTTAATTAATCTTGTCTCTATCTAACAACTCTTCTGTCTTTTGAATCTACCAGGTAACGTGTCACAGCATCAGTACACTGCTTTAATTTTTTGCCTTCACACTTGTACTTAGCAATTTTTGTGAAAACCTCAGATACCGTTGGTTGAGCACCTTTTTTACCGACCAAGTTTGTGGACACCATTATAACGACACAGATTACTCTGCCTATTCACGCCAGAGTCCAGCTGAAAAAGCTATTGACAAGTGGTAATTTGTGTTTAACTTATCTTTATTTATGATTTCTTTATGGGTAAAACAAAGACCATGCGGGTCAGGTAGTTATAGGCTACAAATAATTAATTTGTTATGAATTAATTAATTATTCATAAATAATTAATTCAACTTTGCCTATGACGACGATGCCATTGTCCATCGTAATGTTTCACATTAAACATTGTACAATGCCAAATTGGTCGACATCACCCAACCCTAATCCCTTCCCTTAAACCCAAGTCTTACTGTAAATTATTCCCAAAATCAAAGGTGAATAACAGTTGGATAACAATCATGTTGAAGGACATAACCCTAACTGTAAAAGTGTCCCTTAATTAAGATTAGCTGGTTGGAATGTTGCTCCAGAATCAACATAACTGTTGATCTAGGAACATGTCCTTCTTGGTGAATTCATACTAACCGGCTACAGCGTGAAATCTGCACTGTGTGCTGCTGTCAACACTACAGCACCACTGCACTGGGGCATGTCCAATTTTAGCACGCTGCTTTAAGCAGGTGAAAGACGATGTGTTCATACACATATCACACATCATGACACACAATTTTCTTCTGCAGTGGAAGCGCAGCGTCAGAGTATGTGATATTTTTTTTTGGTCACTAGAGGATGCTGTTTTCCCTTTATACACATTAAGCAACCCCAAACATGACATCTTTTCTACCATTAAACATTTAGTAATCATAAATTAACCCAACCAGCTATGAGGTGACCAAAACATTATAAACGTTGATATGAAGCTAAGAAGTATAAAAATAAAATAAAGATAAAAGATGGTGTACTTAATATCCGTAAAGCGCAAGTGTCTGAGACTTTAGCCTCATAGCAAACTAAACAGGTAGAGGCATTGTTCTGTCGATTTGTCCTACCTTGTCATATTGTCCTACCTCTCATTCAAAAAGTAGTTAGCACATTTTGATGACACAATATGCTACTCATCAGATTTTGATACCACTGTAAATTTTAATGTGGAGTAATGTGATATGAAGCTGCAATATCACACTGAACTATCTAATTCCTAACCCCAACCTTAGAACCATTCAAGCCATTCAACCATTCGAGTGTTGATAGCATAATCTGAGGGGTAGGATAAAATGTCAGGACAGCATAGTTAAAAATATTGTGGCTTAAGCCATCAAATCGACATCCTGACATTTTATCCTACCCATCAGATGCTACCAACACTGTATTTGAATGGTTCTGAGGTTGGGGTTAAGGATTAGGAAAGATAGGGCAATGTTACAGCTTCATTTCACACTGCTCCATGTTAAAATTTACACTAGTTGCAAAACTTGATGGGTTGCTTATTACGTCCTCAAAATGCGCTAACTTCTTTTTGAATGGGGGGTAGGACAATCTGACAATCAACAGAACATTGCCACAAATCAAATGAAAGTAAATGGTCAGACTTTTGATAGAGGTTTAACCATAGCAAACGTTTTTATTCAGTGTATTAACTTGAATGGAATAATTTTTCACTCAAAGCAGAGGTGCCCAAACTTTTACCTATAAAGGCCCAAAAATCAAGCTTGATTGAGGGTTGTGGGTCAAATATATACCAAATCGTATTGTTAAATTTGCCAAGAGGAATTTCCAATTTTTTTTCGATAATACTTCAAAAAAGGTAACGTTGTTTTTTAAATCATATTTAACATCTATTGCAGTACATTTTACAGTGAACTTATTACAGTAAAAACATAAACAATTCCATTTATAACACTTTTTTTATTGTATTTGCTGAACATTTCCAGTCAAATGCATAACAAGTGCAACAACATAAATGTGTATTACACATTTTAGCATAACATGTAAACAAAGTAACAAAAAAAAAAAGGAGAGAAAGAAAAAATAATCCAAATAAATAACAAGATTTACCTCAGAGAAGAGGAGTTTAACTTTTTAAGCATGCTCACAGTTATGGTCGCTTTATGACTTGAAAGTCCTTTAAGAGTTTCAAAATACATTTTTAAATCAGCCTTAAAATGGAAGATGTTAGGCCTCCTCTCTGACCATTTAAACTTGTGTATATGAAACTTGCCCTATAATATCAACAGATTTAACATAAAAAGGAGATTCTTATCTATATCGTTTTTCTTTTAATCTATATTATCTATAAAGTACTTGTGTCTAAAAATTGCAGGACAATGAATCAAACTTGTAAGAAATGTGTTATGACATTTTCTATCTTTGATATCAATACCATCTAATAAAATCTCATTTTTAACTGGTAGTTTATTTGGTTAACTGTAAACTAGCAAAAGCCTCGCCAGGCCTGCTGGTATTGCACCAATTACAATACTATAATCTTGTGGAGGCACTGGAAAACTAAACTTCTCTAAAAATTCAGCAAAAGTCAGTAAATATCCTTTATCGTTTAATAACTGTGAGACCAATAGAATATCTTTTTAAACCCAATTATCAAAGAAGATTGATTTGTTTATATATTTGACAGTTTTATTATACCGTATTATTTGTTTAGTGGGAGAAAAATTGTGTTTGTATAAAGGTTTTCAACATAAAAGAGCCTGCCTATGAATTTCGATAACTGAATGGGGAGTTTATTACTCTCAAAATCACACTTTAAAAGAAACTCTTTGCCACCGACTTTTTCAAAAATAAGGTTTGGGATTATATACACTGTTAGACCTTACCAGGCTTTTTTACAGTAGAACACTGGCAACACTGTTGCCAGCTACTCACTGTGAAAGTTTGGTTACAGTAAGTAACTGGCAACAGTGTTGCCAGTTAATTACTGTAAATGAACTATTACAGTGGCTGATCAAACTAATTAAGGCTCATTAGAAATCTACAGGTAATGTTAAAGCAGGGTGGGAACTAAACTCTGCTGCGCTGCAGTTCTCCAGGAACTTGGAGTTTGACCCCCATGGTATATAGCAAACTTTTAAAGCAACTTCCAACATTTATCACAATCACATATGCATTAAAAAACACACACACACACACAGAAAGTGCTGCAGTGAAATGTGTTACTCTCTCCTCAATGCGAACCATGCATAAAAACTGAACAGCAAAAAACACAAAATAATTATTTTATTTTTTAAATAATTAAAAAATAAGCATATGAAAAGAACACATAGAGATATAGATAGAAACATGTTTGTCAAACACAGGCACATACTGTCAGTTCTCAATAAAAGGTTTTAAATAATTATAAAAAAATAAAAATAAAGTCGGCAACACAGAAAATCCAAAGGATCCAATCTTTTATTGTTATAATTATTATTGACTTTAAAAATCTCATGACAACGAACTTTTCTATTGTTTCTAATATCAATTCATAGGTGCAAACACAGCTCTGAAAAATACTTAGCAACAAACTCATAACCTAGGACTTAACAGTGGAGCTTTGTGTGTGGATGGTTATGTGTATCTAATTTTAGTGATTCCCTGTGATGATTTCTGTGCACATGTTACCTTACTAAGGTGATGGAATTTTATGTTTTTAATGTGCATAAAAACTGCTTATTTGCCAGAAAGATACATAAAATTGTTAGCATCTGTACATTATGACAATATGCAATATCCAATAAATAAATATACTTAAACAAAAGTAATGTAAGAAGTTATATGAGGAGAGGCTGACTAGCTAACAATGTAACTTTCAAGTACACAATTCAAGATAACAACAATATAACTTAAAACACAGCCTTATTTTAGAAACCCTCAACAACATGTGAACACATTTTACTTACTCATTGTAGATTCTTATTTAAAGCCTAAAACATATCAGACTCTACATCCTAATTGATGGACAGAGAATAGAGCACACTCAGCAGTAAACAAATCAAACACCTGGCTCCCTTAAAGGGCCAGCATTTTTTGAAAACTTTTTCTAAAACTTTTTGGTTAAGAATAAGACAGCCGGTGGGAGTGTCTGGTGATGCCTAAATCATTGTTTACTGCCTTTAAAATGCACTTCTCTATAATTAGCAACATAAAGCATCAGAGTAAATGGGACAGTAATGGTTGAACAGTAATTTACCATTTATTGTCACAGTTACTACCTGTAATGTGTACATAAAGTAAATTACTGTAATTTATCATTTGGACTACACAATTTCATACAAACTCTACTCATTTTACAGTAAAATACTCTTTCTTTCATTACAGCAAAACACTGGCTATTTTACAATTATTTACTGCATAATCTACAGGGTAACAGTGCAGTTAAGCTTTAACCTTAATTAAACACACCTGATCAAACTAAATCTAAAGGTAGTGTGTTGAAGCAGGGCTGGAACTAAATTCTACTAGGCTGTAGCCCTACAGGAGTTTGACACCCCTGGTGCATAGCATATTTTCAAAGCAACTGTCATTTATCACAATTATGCACATATTGTTAAATAAAAACAATAAAAGTATACTAACTTTATCCAAAGCAATAAATAAATAAATAAATAAATAAATAATCTGATTCTCATGTCGTTCCAAATCTGTAGTAATAATAAAACACAACAAATATTTGTGTGTATAAATATAAAAACATAAGAAACATGATTTATACATTTATTTAGGAAAGCCTTTATACTGTTAATGCCACTTTTACTTACTTCATTTGAAGTTTTCCAGACAAATTCATTGAGTCTCTGCAAAAATGTATGTGTGCTGTTTAAGATATATATATTTTTTAATAACACATTTTTACTAGTTATTTTTTAACAAAATACTAATATTCAGTTGAAACTGCAATTTAAAATCTTAACTATAAGCCAAACTAGGTAATTAGATTAAATTAGATTAATTATAGGAAAAGTAAACAAAGTTATAGGAATTATTGTGACAATTTCTTTGCTCTGTGTGAATATTTTTGCCTTTAAATGCATCTCGTCCATATCTTATACTTACCTTTTAATAAGCTCTGTGGCATTGGTTCACTCCTGATACTCAATGTTAAAAACATAAAAGGAACGAAAGAAAACACAGAGATGGCTGCAGTGAAGTTCAGCTTATCATCAATGCAATGTCTCACTCACCCCTCAATACTGACCATTCACATACCAAAACTGAACAGTATATATATAATTAGCAACATAAAGCATCAGAGTAGGTGGGGCAGTAATGGTTGAACAGTAATTTACCATTTATTATCACAGTAAATATCTGTAAAGGTACATAGAGTAAATTACTGTAATTTATTCTTTGCACTACAGAATTTCATACAAATCCTGCTCCTTTTACAGTAAAATACTGTTTCTTTTCATTACAGCTAAACACTGGCTATTTTACAGTTATTTACTGCATAATCTACAGTAAGGGTTAACAGTGTACCATATTTCAGTTTTGTGTTTGTTATAATCATTAATCCAATTCAATTTGTATTGGAAGTATCAAAATCAAGCTATTCATAAAATATTTCTATTTAAATAGTGAGGTTTGTTTTTCCATATGAAATGAAACATCTCTGAATTAGTTTTTTTTTTATTTTGGTACATCCAATACTTTAGCAACATACACCAATCACGAGAGACCTTCGGTTTTTGACAAAACTGTCCTTCCTTTAAGTGATAAATCCCTCATGAGCCACATGTCAAATTTCTTTTTTCATTTTCTTCCATTTATAACACAAGAGTTCAATGTGTGTATAGGCTGTTCTTGTTAGAACTTGTTAGAAATGTTGTTAATAATCATTTCTGATACCAGTCTTACAAATGTTGAATACACTAGTCGAGCCGATCCTGCCTTGATATGCTCATAGATGTCAGATGTACTGTATGTCAAGTGACAGTATTTACATTTTAAAAATCTGATTTATTTACAACGTTTAATTAAATTTTTTAATTTCAGTAGCTTTTTTTTTTTGCTAAGCAATAAACAAAAGATGATTTCTGTCAAAGGCATTCGCCCCAACCTCCAACATTTCCCCTCTCTTTTTAGATGGGATGATGGGCCAAATTAAAGCTTACCATGGGCCAAAATTTTCCATCTCTGACCTAAAAAATAACAATGTGCGCTATACTGTACATTTTAATTTTAATAAAACTGTTCGTTTAAAGTTGTTAGCGGTGTTTTTTAGATTACCTAATTTACATTTTAAGTGGGCGAGGCTAGCTAAATATATTTGGTGAACTTGCTTGATTCAACTCTCTGATTGGTGTCATTTATTTGATAGCATCATATGAAACAAATGTCTGTTTTATTCCTGAACTCGACTATTGCACTGCATGTTTAGAGATAACAGGAACAAAAAACTTTCTCAAGTCTAAAAAAATAAATCCAAAGGAGCAGTAAATTTAGTTCATTTGTAAATTGTGGTAAGGTAAGTCAGAAAAAATGAGATTTTCCTTTACTGGTAGATGATATTACTTCAAAATCTGCATAAATCTTCTTTATCCATTGACAGTCATTCAAAATTAGCCGTTCTTGATGCCGTTCACATGATATGAACTGTTTTCTAAATAAAATTCAAGATTTTTTTACCATTTGTAAAGTCTTAATGGACTGAAATTGAGCTGTTTGAAGCATTTTATAGACTATCGCCAATCAGTCTTACACTACTCTTGTCTAACAAAATCAAAATGTAAGATGTTGTGATGCCCAAATTGAGCAACCCCCCCCCCCCAAATATTTTTTTAAAGCCCAAAAAGCATACATTTGCTATAATCAACATAACCAACAACACAATATTCATGTTTTAACATTGTGTAAATATGAATGAAGACAGAAAAATAAAGACAACATCTAGCAAAACCTGACAGCATCAGCATCATTTTGTCTACTTTCAATTACATTTGGCTATGGAAGTAATGTATGAAAGGACGCCACATGGCAGTGAACTTGAACCCAGAACCATTTAAATTACATTTTATTTTTTCTAAACTATGAAAAAGCAGCACATCATCAGCCCACAGTTTAAAAGAAGGGGGAAATGATTGTTTCCAATAGATTAAAATCAAGTGTATGGCTAAAAGAGAAGTAGAGGGAATGCAGTCCACTTTTTGACAATTTGTTATTTTCATATACTATACCAAAGACAGCAACAAAATGAGCATTTCTTACAAGTCCATCATGTCTTGCAGATCAAAAGATGAATTGCTCGGTTTTAATTTAAGACAAGAGTGCAGGGAAGAAGCCCTCATCAAAATGAAAAAGACGGAGCGAGGGCGAGGTAGAGACAATAACAAAGCAAGCGCTAAAGAGACCCTGAAGTGGTTCATCATTACGCTCATGTGCTTCTCTCAGTAAAGAGACTCTTCACATGCTGTGGTTCTAAATGTGTCGGGGCTTCCTTATGCTTAGATGCTGCAGATTTACATCAGCAGCCTGGACAATGCTGACAACATTCGAACCGTCCACTTGAACTAAAATGGGATTTCGCTACAGCATTCATAGGTAAAATGGATGTCATTTCCAAATACAGATGTTGTTCTTTTTTTATTTTATCATTCAAAAGTAGTGACAAAGTAAATGTTGTAATACATATCAAGCAAGACAAACTATGGTGTATTCACCTCTGAACAAGTTTCATTCATGTAATTTTCCCTCAGCTTAGTCTCTAATTTATCTGGGGTCACCACAGCGGGATGAAACGACAAATTTCACTATTCTGAATTTTTTTTTGTTTGTTTTACATTTTGGAAAAGTAGTTTATCTTCATTTTGAACTGTTATTTGAAAGAAAATAAATATACTTATATTTTTGTGCTTTTTGAATTTACTGCCTCACGTGATAAAATTCAGTTGTAATTTACAGTAAACTTTATAGTGTTTTTGAACTGTAAAATACTTAATTTCATCTGTTGTTATTGTTTTATAGTTGCTATGGTAACACAACAACTATAGTAATATAATCAAATCACCCAATACTGTAATTTTCTACATATTGCGCAACAATACACTACAGTCTACTGTAAAACTAAAGTATACTACTGTATTTAATAGGGATGTAACGGATCACAACCCATGGTGGCCCACAGATTAATACATTTTTGTATTGGTAAATTAATCCTAAATTTGTAACGATCACAGAGAGTTCACCCCTCACGTCATTCAAATCCCATGAAAGCATTTAAGCTTTCCTGTAAAATATAATGATGACGGAAGAAGTTGTGGTGGTTATTCGTCATGTGTTGGGTTTCTTAGGTTATTAAAGGTGTTTTCTGTCGCTACTTGTTTAGCCTGCATTAACGCATTCAGTGTAAGCTGCACGATTAATCACTAAAAGATCGGGATCTCAACACCCACGCAACATAAATTATAAATGATGGTGATTTGCGGATGTTTAATTATCCTTTGAATCACTGCATTTAAATCAGTCTTTAGTCTTTTGAGTTAGTTTTGAAGGTACAAACAGTCAAATAACAAATACGTGCTGGGATAACAGTTTATAGTTTAGATAAAAACCCAACCCTAGTTTATGGTAGGGCTGTGCGATTTGGGGAACATGTCTGATTGCAATTTTTCTGTCAGATATTGCAATTTCGATTAAAACACCTCAATAATCTACAAGCCTTGGCAAGAATTCTGCTACAGCTTATAAAAATTATTTGTTTTTGTTTGGTGTCTGTGACTTTGAAACCAAAATATTCCCTTACTACCAATGTCCTGTTTTTCTTCGATATTAATTTGTCAATAAATGCTTCCTCAGCAGATGAATTTTTATTTTTTTTTAATTGTGGGTGTTTTGCGTAGTTCGGAACAAAATTGTGCTCTCTCAATTGGCTAGTAAGACTGATATTTATCAGCTCACTAAAGGTAAAACTACAGTTAACTGTAGCATTCATTAACCAAATGTTGGAAACACTATTACATTTACGGTGATACACTTTATTTTTATTCATTCATTCATTTTCTTTTAAGCTTAGTCCCTTTATTAATCCGGGGTCGCCACAGCGGATTGAACTGCCAACTTATCCAGCACATTTTTATGCAGCGGATGCCCTTCCAGCCACAACCCATCTCTGGGAAACATCCACACACACACACACACACACACACACACACACACACACACACACACACACGCACACACACATGCACACACTCATACACTACGGACAATTTAGCCTACCCAATTCACCTGTACCACATGTCTATAGTGTGGTTAAAAAACATTACAGTATTTGCAATTTTTTTTGTTTGTGTAGACACAACTTCAACAATTTCTATGTTAAAAAAACCTTTTGCAGGTCAAATAACATTCAATCTTTCATTTTCCTTAGTCTCTTTATTAATCAAAATGTCGCCACAACGGAATGAACGCCGGTCAAACAACATCTATAACCAAATCTGAACATAAGAGATGAATACATAAAATACATAACATTTTACACAACAAAACAGACAGCATCAAATGTCATGCTTGATAGTTCATCCAAGGTTTTAGTTGAAATCAAAAGTCTTTCTTGCTTGTTTATTGCGAAGAATTGCCCAAAGGTTTCGCTTGCTTTTGCTGACTGTTGCTTGTTTTACTGGCTCCTTGCTCGGACACTGTTGCTTCTGGATCTCGATTCCTGTAACACTGTGGCTTCTAAAGAAACGACGAGCTACTGGAGACTGATGTGGAGAGCTGCTAGCATGTGTCTGGACTGGTGATGATGTCCTGATGCTTTGTTTGAATTCCAGCTTTGGGTGTCTAGATGTGTTGACTTCTTCATCATGACCCCAACGTTTATGCACCTGGAAGAATAGCGCTTCTTCGTTAGCCATTTGCGGGCTTTTGCTTAAGGTTACGAAGCCGTATGGCGTGGTGACTTTGGGAAGGTGAGGTAAGGAAAGAGCAGCTCGGCTGGCAAGGTCAGAGCATTGTTCAACTTCCACCAGAGAACTGGAGAATGAACAATCTCCCTGAGTCTGAGCCCGTTTGATGTCTGAAAGGCCTTTTCTTCCAGGCAAAGGAGATACACTGGAAGATGATGATGATGATGATGATGATGATGAAACTGATGAAGAAAGAGAAAGCCTGGGATGATAAGATGAGCTAACATATTCAGTGCTTCCCCAGTCCTCCTCTTCAGCTTGTCTTTCTTTCTCAATTGCTCTGGATCTGAAGCCATCGTCCAGTGCGAGTTTTGGAATGGTGAATTGTGGGATGCTTTCTGGTGTCACGACGACACTGCGGATACTGTCTTTACTCCCGCGGTTTTCTAGACCAAGCGAACTTCCGAACGAAGAACTTCTCGCCGTTGCCCATTTGAGCGCGAGTATTCCCGCCGAACTGTGCCTGCGCTCGAACGGGAATCCCGCGCTTTGTGACTGGTTGTCGGCGCTCGTCCTCGCATAGTTTCCAGCACTGATAGTGCGGGTCACTGTCATGTTCTTGTGCGTTTCTGCCATCATGCTGTTTAAAGTTGTGACTGAAGGAGCAACCTCTCGTATTTATAGCCCCCAAAGACCCTCAAATCTGTCTCATTCTATTTGTTGTGGACGTGCGTAAACGTGACGAGAGCGCAGTGGAAGGAAACATGCCCAAATGTGGACCTCACCTCCTGATGGGTCTCCGTGTCTGACGTGGATGACAGAGATAATATACTCACGAAAATACACTTTTAGTAAGCACATTGCAGTTAATTGATGTTAGAAGAAAGCACTAACTTGGCAAACAAATTGTTTAAACAGATCTACATCCAACCCCCCAAATGTGAACAAAACAACAGGATTTTTTGATTGCAATTTATTTTAATAGTTATGGTTTAAATGGCTATGGTGATCACTTATACGCAATCGTTATTTTGATATTGTCTTAAACTCTATTCTTAAACCATATTAATTCCATAATCCAAAGGTCATGATCCGCACTCATGTCTAGATCAGTGGTGCACAAACTTTTGCCAAAACCAAATATCATGAGAGCCGAGGGCCGAACGTAAATATACCAAACTACATTAAATTAAAGTTGCCATGGGTAATTTTCTAGTTCATTTAATAATATTTAAAAAAAAAAACATTACTTTAAACTGTATTAACTAATGCAGTATAACTTTTCAACTTTTTAATTTAATGCAATAAAAACATAAACAATCAGATTTATTACAAAGGGGAGTTTAATGCTGAATACACTAAACATCGAAACATCCCCATCATTCTTCATCAACCTTATTCATCATCATCCATTGTTGGTTGACAGCACATACATTTGAACAAAATCTGATTGAATTATGGCATTAAATTAAAACATTTATTTTCCGTTAGCTTTTAACAATAAAACATCGGAGCATCTTTATCATTCTCCTTCTCTTCGCAGATGGGATGGTGAGCCAAATCAAAGGTTACTATGGGCCAACTTTGGCCCACAGGTTGTAGTTTAGGCATCACTGGTCTAGATTTTTAGTAAAAAAAATTCTTTGTTCAGCTTTTTAGGCCTGATAATTGGTTGTTGCTTGTTGTTTTAATAGACTGTATTTATATGGCCAATTTAACAAATGTAACAATTTTGCCAATTTACATTTAGTCTCTAAAAAAATAAAATCTGTGTTTAAGAAGTTTGAGTAAGACTTTTTTGATTGTCCCTGTTGCACATTTTGTTGACTAAAAATTGCATTGCAGCTACATGCCGCTCTGCTTAATGTCTGTTGATACTGCTTCTTCAACAAACATTTAACTGACTATCAGTAACTTTGCCAGTACATGTAAACTAACAGTAACCATAACCCTAACCCCAAATCAAATCAAATCAAATCAAATCAAATCAAATCAAATCACTTTTATTGTCACATCATCATCAGCACGTGTGCTATGATGAGTGAAAAGCTTAGGTGCTGGCTCCAGACAGTACAAAACACAGATAGTGCAAATACAACGACAGTGCAAAAAACAATATCATAAAAAAGATAATAATAAAAATAAATAAATAAAGAAAAATTTAAATAAAGAACATGACAATGTAAGATTGACAGATTGACAACCTAACAGTCAACTTATAATATTGATAATTAGTTGGCATGCAGAAGCAATATAACTTAAATTCAACAAAATGCGTAAAGGGACCATCAAAATAAAGTGAAACAAATTTTTTTTAATTAATGAATTTTAATGAGTATTGCAACTGTCCCTGTGGGTTGTTGCAACTAGGCATGGAACGATAACCATTTTCAAAATATACTGCAGTATGAAAAAGTCAAGGTTTTAAAAATCGCCAAAGTTTTCTGCTTCACCATTCGATACAATATATGTATTATTTTTTTTTTAGGACAACAGTATCTACAGCAGAAATGACCTATCCAAAGAGGCTATTTTAAATTGTAAAGAAATCTGCTTTTGAAACTAAGGAATACATCAGAGGTCAATGATTCATTTGGATTATTTAGGGGAAAAAGTTGTTGTTTTTATCCCGACATTTTAAACTAATGTTTAAAAGAACATTAGAGCAGTAGTACAGAGAAACAGTGACATTTTTGTCCAAGGTTATCATACCATAGAAAAATATTAAATACAAATTTTAAAAAGAGGAAAAATCAAGAGAAGCAAAAAAAAAAAAAAAAAAAAGAAAAATTTTAGTTTAAATTTTGTAGTTGTTTGTAATTTAATTATATAATCTTTCAATTTCTAAATAGGTTTAGTGATTAAATATTATTTTAATAAATATATCATGTTTAATAAATCTGTTTTGTTTAAATGCACCAAATTACATTGCCTAGATTCACTGAGACATGGAGAAAAATATTCCTTTTCAAAACTGGGTGTACTCAATTATGCTGAGCACCGTATATTTTCAGACAAAACACAAAGTTTGGTCTGGTTTTAAAGAAACACTGTATTTTTAAAAAGTAATAAAAAGTATAATTAAATTTTTATATAAAACAGTTATGGTTTTAAAGGGTTTATGTTTATATTTGAGGTTAGTTAGCGTTCAGTATGATTTATTGCATCGTTGTCATTTTTAATTGTGAACAACCCTATGTGTTTTTTCAGAATCATTTAACATTTTCAAATGTGTTTATACCATTCTGATGAAACAAACAATTAAGACACTCTGTCATGAATGAACAAACATCAATATAATGGACTATTTCTAATATAGCCTGTTTTAAATGAAGGATCTATTATCATTTGTATATGATTTGCATTGTTTTTGTTCTGCTACATTTTAAAACTGAATATATTTTATTGTTACTTAAAAGATAGTGTATACTGGTTTGCCAAAATGTATTTTGTGTTGTTGTAATCCGTGTCCATTTGCGTATTTAATGTAGTATACTCTACGCAGTTGCCTACTCAAGTTCGTACTCAATCAACCTGTCCACCACGCACTCGGTCACGTGCACAACCCTGAGTGGGCCTGAACACCCACGTGTTTTAATTAGCACGTGCATGCTTGCTTGTAAATTGGCGGGGAATCGCGTCAGAGAATTGTTGGATTAACCCGGAGATCATCGAGATGACTGACCAGTGCAACTACGCCGTTGAGTCTGAAAACGCTGAGGGTCAAGAGGCAAGTTTATTTTACTGCATTTCTCTTACTGAGAGTGGTTTATGTGATTCATTCGCGTTTGTAAAGATGATTTTGTTCTTAACAGAAGAAAGCTGTGGCGAAGAGAAGAGGAGCCGTGTCCGCCGTCTTCTGTCGGATTTCACAGTTCTGGCCAGTCAGTTTAACAGTGAGTAACACTCGAATGATTGGGGGAAATCTGTGGTAAACATGCGCTTTTAAAGGGGAACTGAGCAGATGTCTGATTAAGCCTTAAAAATTTCATGTTGTTAGCAATTAACTCTCAACACGTTGGTGTTTTAGCTGCATGTTGGTATTGAGGCCGTCAGTTTGTTTGATCAGCCTGTTGAAGCGCTTTTACACTGGTTTTGTTTAGATTAATGCGTTTCGTGTTTCATGCTATCAATGGGACATTCTACCATAAATGTACATTTTCAGTTTATGTAGTAGCCTGACTTGAGCTTGTAGTCCTCAAAAAAAAATGTATACAAAACGAGCATAAAATCATACAATTAAATGATATAATGGATCCTTGATCACTGTCAGCAATGTCAGAGCCTTGAAGGTATACTGCATATATGTTATGTTAAATTAAATGCAAATGTGACAGGACTGGCAGAAAAATAAGTGACAATTTTAAATTTATTGGTAGAATTTATTATTTATTAGTTCTAAATAACAGTTTTTAGCATGACAAAAGTTTTTAGGTTCAGTTGGGCTGATGTCAAGGACAATGACAGAGTTTGTAAATCTGTAAAGTACTTTTTATTAAAGAGAAAATCTGAGAACCTTTTATAGAACTACTCAACCATCAGTCCATTTTAGAATTTATTATTATTTTTTTTGCACGCAATACTTTATAATCACTGTATTTGTTTTTATTTCAGGAAATAAGGGTAATGTACGTGTCTGGTAGCATGTCCTTAATACATTGAGTCCAGAGATGCCAGTTTAGGTTGGATTTGCTTTAGTTTAAATTTAGATTAAGAGAGATATTTTTAACCATAAAACCACCAGTTACAGTTTCTTTGTTAAAATTAAACAATGTTGCACCTTTTGAGGCATTGATATGACAGTTGTTTAATTTCTCATGTAAAACTTCCAAGCACCATAAAAGTGCTTGTCCTGTGTACAGAAGGACAATGCTTTATCGACGAGGCCAAAAGCATTTTTTTTTCCTACCATACAATAATTCCTATTTGTTAGGGATGTCCAGATCCAATCATGTAATCATTCGAGAGAGTGAGGATGTGTGATTTTATTTATTTATTTAACCCTAACCCTATAGGTTTTTGAAAACCATATGGTTCATGTGTGTAAATGGCACATGACATTTAAAAGCAATGGCATTGGGTGTGTATTATGTTCAGGTTATAGGCAAATGAGTACTTTGCAAACAAAACGATGATAACTTGATATCATATGGAGGTAAAGAAATTAACATCGTTTTCAAATTTATCAAAATCGCTACCAATGACCAAGCTTTCCACAGGTTTGAAATTTACTTGCGGTGGTAGCTGGATTGAAATGCCTTTTACCGACGGCACATGGTTGCCTGCATGCGACAGGGATTTCTAACAGTATTTTTATTTATTATACTGTTTCTTTTTAATGGGTTCAACTAAAGACTATTAAAATGAAAAAGAATTCCACTATTTTTGTTTTACTTTGTGTAAGCATTTTTTTTTCCTACCATACAATAATGCATATTACTTGGGGATCGCGGATGTTTGGCTATTGGATGGATGCAAAAAAAGGTGTAAAAGTATGATGATGATAATGATGATGATAATAATAATAATAATAATAATAATAAAAATGTCACCAAATATACTTGGGCAGTCCATCCAAATAAAGTCTGTGTGGGAATCACTGAATAAAACTATAATCTGATGGTGACAAACTGTAAAACCAGGTAAACCACTGAACACCTGACTGTTTTATCAAACCAATTGACATTTTTGGGATGCAATGAATAAACTTTAAAAAAAAAAAATTTTTTATTAGTTTTTTTATGTATGCATTTTATTAAATTCTGGATTTCATTAATCTCTCATGTCTTCAGATGCGGGCTCTCCGTGGCTTGTGGTCGCTGTTTGGATTCTCCACACCAGTAAAGTCAGTCTCCCTGGCCAGTGAGGAGAAAAGCAGCTCCCCTAATGAAAGGCAGTGCAGAGCTGTACGGAAGCGTCTCCACAGGGTCACACGGATCTTGTTGTCCATCCTGCCCCGGCGCATCCAGAGCGCTCTAGGTTATCCAGTCTGTACCAGCATCGGCTGTGCTGTGTCGCCAGGTATGCCAATCACATTTGTTCAGACTAAAACCACACCTGCTGCCTTTTTATTTATTTTATTTTTACTTTAGAGGTGCGCTGCTCCCCTACCAAGCCTTGTGGCAAAGGCAGCAAGAGAAAGCAGGACGACCTGGATGAGGACGAGGAGGTGGAGCAGCAGTCGTGGGTAGAGGCTCTTACTCAGGAGCTGGCAGAGGAAGACCACGTCGCTGATCCCGACTATGAGGTTTGCTTGATTTTTCTGTTGGCATTTTGCGCTTGTCAGTTTTCGGGGTACTCATGTTCTCCTGCAGCCCAGTGCGGTAGAGACAGACAGTGAGGAATACCGGTCCCACAACGACACTGAGAGTGATTTGGAAGTCGAGAAGGGTGTCGTGGTTATCAAAGATTTGGAGACGGTACAGTTTTATTTATTCACCTCTTTTTGTTTCTGTAGTTTGATTTTCACAGGTGTTTTTGTTTGGTTATGGGAATGAATTAAATTGGCACCTTTTATTTCCGCTTGGTCTAATTTTAATGTTGCAAATTCACCTTTAACAGTTTAACCTTTATGTACTGTTGGGGATGTTTTCATCTACTCTGGGGTGTTTTTTTTTAATTTTATTTATTTATTTATTTTTTTGAGTGTAAGGGTGTTTTCACATCTAGACTTTTGTTTCAAAACTTGGGGCGTCTCCCCAGTTAGTGTGGTTTGTTTGGCAAATGTCAATCCAGCAATCGTGCTCTGATCTGTGCCAAAACAATTGATCCAAGATCGTCTGAATGAGGTGGTCTCGGCTCTATTGAAAAACTCAGGAGTGAATTGATTGTAGTGAGCAATACGATCTGAACCAGGCTATATTACAGTGTGTTATGGATATGCATGCATGCATGTATGTATGTATGTATGTATGTATGCATACATACGGCTTTATGAAGAGAGTATTATGAGTAGAGCAGGATGTCGTCATTCCTTCCGGTAAATGTTCGTTTCATATTAAATACGAAAGTGAAAGCATGCTGAACTATTAACTAGAGCTGTTTATCTGCTTAGAAAATTGATTAAAGTGCAGTTTTGGTTTATCTGTTGTTTCTCTCTAATGTAAAGCCTATAATGCATAAGCCAATGGTTCTGTATGAGCGTCTTGCCTCTGATTTATACTTTGTGACCGTCTGTGGGTGTCACCATTCACAATGAAAGTGCAGCTTTTCGCTTGTCTTATTGCTCCCTGTCCTAAGTTAAAATAAGGACACATGACAGCTGAGCGGGACTCTGCAAAATAAACTGTGGAACTCTGGTCACTTGAGAGTAAACTCCTCACATTGGTCAGTTTTTAGCTCTTTTGGTCTGTTTAGAAACTTTGTTCTTGGTGCAGTTCGCTTTCACACAGCAAAGTGCAACAATGCAAAAAATGCAATTTAATCCGTATTTCAGAACAAAACGATCGATCCACAGGTGTGAAAGCACCCTTAATTTGGCGATTACATTTTCTGTGTTAGTAGAGTGTAGCTAGTAGAATGATTTTTGGTCACATCTTATTTTGACACCTATATAAAGAAAGTTCTTTAGAATTTTTAAATAACTTTTAAGGAAATGTACTAGCCTTTTGTTGTTTAGGATGAAAGCATGCACTGAATAAAACTGCTGTTAAATGCATCAGATTTTTTGCATGAATCTGTTACTCCATCCTGATCAACTATTAAAATGCTTAAATTACAAGATTTTTAACTCTTTAAATGCAAAATTCATAAATGTCACTGATTTGGTGAAAAACAAAACGCATGACATTTTCAATATAAAACGTAATAAATTAAATGTAAAAAATCCAGTCTACAATTAAAGTCTTAGACATGTGAACGATTATTAACAACAACATTGCCTTTGCATTATTTTGGATTGTTTGTGACTGTTTTTGCCTCATTGACTTTCAGTATAACCACATTTTGTTTGATTGTAAAAACATGACCTCATATAATCATGGATTTTGTTGGGAAGAGGTATGATTTGTAGTTTTTACTGTTGATCATCAGTTGACACCATTAACCTTGTTAGATAGGCCTGTGCAAAAAAAAAGCTTAGTTTCTAAGTTTTATATCGAGTATAATGGCAAATTAAAGTATGTTGGAGAGTGACCTTTTGGGCACTTACCCTGTGTCAGAGAAAATCAAAATATGCATCTCAGAACTCGGACAATCAAACAAAATGTGGTTATAACAGAAGTCAATGAGGCAACTACATGGAGTAAACAAAAACCAAGACTGTAATTATGCACCGTCAAATTGAAGTTAATGGGGCAAAACAGCCACCAACAGTAAATCATAATGCATCAAAGCCAATGTTTCTAATCGTTCACATGTCCAAGTCAGTGGTTTTTAAAAGGTAAAAAAAATCCAGTCTATAATTTTATTATATTGAAAATGTCATGTGTTTTTTCCTCACCAAGTCAGTGACATCATTTATAAATTGCCAAATTAAAGAGTTAAAATCCTGTTAAAAAAAAAGTTGTAGTTTTGATCAGAACTGAGGTTAACAGATTTATGCAAAAAATAAAATGTAAAAATATTTATCTGATGCATTTTTCAGCAGTTTGATGTAGTAGATGTTTTCATCCCGAACATAACAAAAGGGTAGTAAATTTGCACCGTGCATAAGGGTGTATGGATGGATGGATGATGTGCATTAAGCCGCATGTTTCTGCTTTCAGGTAGTTCCCTCTGAGGCCCAGTGATGGCAGTGTGTACTAATTTTAGTATGCAAATCCAAAGTATTGTGACCGGTTTCAGAATGTTTGTCTTTCTGGCCAGCTCTTTTGATTGCTTCTCGATTTGCTGTTTGTCTTCAGTTGAGTTTTGTAGTTTTTGTATGTATTTTCATTGTTGAACTTCCTAATAAAAGTGTTTGTAGTACATCTTGTTTGATGTTTCCTTCACTGGCCAGCGGATGGCAGATGCTCACCTAGTTTGTTTGGACTTGATGCACCAAAACTTGACAGGCTTTCAAAAGGTTAAAAAGATGGCATCTTATGTACAAAATATGCACATATGCAATGCAAGTCACCCTATATGAATTTTATAAATATTTATACATGATTGGGAATACTAAACATTTTGCATAAATTTTTTTTATACAAAGTATGCATAGATTTTCATTTTTCTTTTTTTCTTTAATTATTACCGAAAGCTTAAATTAAATAATTAAAAAGATCGTTGCAAATTTGTGGTTTAGTATTGCAATTGGGCCATTTTCTTATCTGGGGTTTTTCATGGACTAATGCTCAACATTTTCAGCTAACTCCAATTAAAGTTTTAATTAAAAGACTCTAGCATGCCCAGGGTAATGCAGTTTGCTTATCGACCCAATATGTTTGAAAATATTTAAAAGCTCATTGTTTACTTGCTTTATTAACCTTTCTTTGATTTGTGTGTTTGCTCAATCCCGACAGCACACTTGAAACCTTTAAACAAAGGCCTGAACTGGAGCGCTAGACTTGCCTCTCAAATGGGTGGATTGTCAAGTAAAGAGCATTTACATCCAGATGATAAATATAAAGTTATAGTTCTAAAAATCACCCAATGTAAAAATAATAAATAAACTGGTGTACGAAAGCACTGACAACCAGTCAAATCTGTTTAAATAAGAAAGGATTGTTTAAAGCAGCAGATGACAAAAGATTTATTCTTTTTTTTTTTTTTTTTTATAAACTCTTTCTAAAGATAAAAATATCTGGAAAACAAGGGGTTATTGTTTTGTGGATGAACCGTAAAAAGTGAGCAGAAGTTTTTTTTTTTTTTTTTTTTTTTTTTTTTTTGCGTCTCTTTTTAAAATTGACAGGAGGCCTGTTGCTTAAAACAAGTTGAAGTAACTCTGGGTTTCAGAGTTTCGGGTTGACCCAACCAATCAAATCCATTCTGTTATGATTCGGGTCTTGTGTCATGATTGTAACTGAACTAACTCGGGATTACAAGATTAGCTGTGAGTTTGTAATCAAGCAGTGCAGTCAGGCTTTGTTGGTTCAATACTTCCCGTCAACTTTGTCTGTTAACTCGGGCTTTTATCCTGAGTTCATGAGCAGATGAAGGTGGGACATTAGCAGCAAACAGCCAATCACTTTTTTTTGAAACAAGAAGATACTGTGATTGACCACATTGTGATTTCCTGCAAGAGTCAGCTCTATTCATAGATGTGAATATAAGAGAATTGAGCAAGTTGAAAGTTGACCACGAAAGAGAGAGAAATGAAAACTGCTTGCTTTATTTGTGCAAGTGAAGTTGGTTTGTGTAGTTGATATGTTTTGACTTTTTCTTTAAAACTTTAACTGCCAATTTTAATATCCGCAAATGTGTATATAAAGTTATTACATTAAAATATTTTGTGTATTGGATTATGGATGTGTATATAAATCCTCAAATAATATATTAAATGTTCATTAGTTAAAATTTTTAGTTTTTAAAAGTTTTTTTTTTTCCTTTCTATAATGAACTGTAATTTGGAGCAGAAGAAACTGAAAGAGTGTCTTATGTCAGAGATGTTGCGTTGCTCAAAGTTGAAATCTCAATTTGTGATCTCTAATCCAGAAAATAACCAGCCCCGGAGCAGGATAGCAGTGCAATGAAAGATAACCTGGCATCAAAGAGTGTTAGAAGTTAAGCTGTCTTCATGGTACCTAAAACCCATCATTGATGCAAACTAAACTGAATCCTAAAGCGCTTGCAAGCTAATGCGACTTCATGGTACAATGCCCAGGCTCAATACTTTGTATAATTAAAATAATTTTACAATACTTGATATGAAATTTCTTTGGTAACTCTGTTTTAAATGATTTATGCGATTTAACCCTGGATCGTACACCAGAATGTGTGAAGTGCAGTAAACAGCCTGTCACACAACACCTAAAAGATTCAGTTTGATTTATTTTTGTAAGATACTCCAATTCACTTCTGTGTTGAAGATTAAGAAGTATCTTTATCAGAAATACAAGGAATTAAAACATTTACAAGGCAGAAATAAACACTGCTGATGCAGCAAATGTTTAAAAAGGAAAAGTATTATATCGGTGCAGATCAATCAACTGATCATAATAATGTAGGTAAAAAACAAGTTGTTAATTTTAAAAGCTTTACATGTCAAAGCAAATTTATGTAAATACTTATTGTCAAATTTAACTGAAAGCTGTTACTATTGACTGACACTTTGAATGTAAAATAGACCTTTTTCTTGAACAGAAAATTACCCATTATGCTCTGCGTTTATGCGCAAGAAAAATGCTAAGAACATCTGATCGGCAGCTGATGTGTGTAAATAATAACATTCGGACAGCTTTGAAACGAGTTTTAATCCGTTTCACTTGCTTTTGACGTCTTTGAACGTATACTGTTGTGGATTAGCACCACCTCCTGGGCTGATCATTCAGACTGCATCTTTGTGCGGTTTTCAATGGAGCCCCGCCATCGCTAAAGTTCGCTAACAGTTTCTGTCTTTTTTTCAAATATATAACCAACCTAAACAAATGTAATTCTCCAAAATGTTTGACACACACACTTGTCCTGTCCCACCGACACACTGATTGACAGACAGTTCTAAACATTTACCCGGAAGATGCTGGTCGCTATGGCACCCTCCATGAAGCAGTCAAGAAAAGGGTCTATTATAATAATAATATAAATAGTTAGCATCAAAAACTATTTTAACTCCGTTATGCCTTAAATGTAAAAAGCTTTAAGAGCAGAAAATACAAAATAGCTTTATTGCATGTTACGAGTTTGCTGTTTTAAAGGGATGCTGTAATATTTAGGTGAGACAAATGTAATGAGCGCGGCAGATTAAGGATGAGGCAGGAATCGAATCTGAATTATTTTTTTACTCAATGGTTTAAACAAAAGATGTAACAATAATAATGGAAAAAAAAGAAATAAACATTTACAGTATTTTCTTTAAATGAAAGCAGTGAATGTAAGCCAAATCAAAGAAACTGCAAAACAGAACAATCCTTAAGTCTATCGTGTAAACTAGGTGACAAATAGTGAAAAGGAAACCTGATCCAAACTAATTAAACTACAAAACTCAAAATTACACAGATGGCAAAACACTCAAGCTAATCTAACAAAAACCAGCTAAACTTAAACAAAACTTAACAAGAATATCATAAGGCTCAGTTTAGAATCACACAACAACCATCAAAGCAGCTTAAAGCCAAGAAAGTTTAACAAGTAAACTCGAATTACCACCGAACAACTGAGATAATAAATCACCAAATAGCCTAAGCATGCCAAAACACAAATGCATGGAGCACAAAGGTAGAAAGGTGGAACTGGCACCGTCATAATGATGGACACTTAACTAAACCAATATGCAACCCAGTAGTGGAGTCAGAAACGGAGAGAGGAGAGTGAGAAAAATAAATACACAAAAATAACGTGGAACATAACATTGCATTAGATATGTCACTTTATTCACATCTGATTGGTCTAGTTTGGGTTTGAGAAAAAAAAATGCTCGGGAACAGTTACCAAAGCAGTGAAACCAGATCAAAACCAGCCCGTGCACTTAGTCGAGCCTAAAAAGTCACTGTTCAAACTAAATGCGAACTTAGTGGGTAAAAAAAACAAAAAAAAACTAGCTTTGTGCAACAGGCCTATGGAAAATTTATTTGTTTTTATTATATTTCATTGACTGTGACCTCTAAATTCTCAGTTTTTTAGATACACTAGAAACGTAGCACAGTGTGGACATCTATTGGTCAGAGTATAGAGGAATGAAGTTTCTTGTTGTAAGAAACAAGAATATCAAAGCAAAAAGTTCAAATACTTTTTTTTGTATTTGAAGGATCTAATTTACTCGACAACATCTGTTTTTTTCCCCCTTTGAGATATATATATATATATATATATATATATATATATATATATATATATATATATATATATATATATATATATACACACACACACACACACACACCAGGTTGTCTGCGGGGTTTTAATGTCTCAGAATCTAAATTTTAGGCTTTAAATAGTCTTAAAATTCACTGAAAATGTTTTGTAGGTCTTAAATCATTTTAAACGGGTCTTAATTTTTCTTTGTCCAGGTGAATCAACCCTGTTGGATAAATTTTTATTAAATTACCAACAATACGTCACTGCAAAACGTCTAACAAAACTTGGTATAACTTCCTTACAATCACAGTTCTGAGGACACTGACCTGGGGTGCGTTTCCGAAAACCATCCTTAGCCAACTAGGGTCACAAGTTCTGTCGTTACAAACATTATTTGGTGTTTCTCAAATCCATCATTCCAATGAACATTTGCAAACTGCGTCACAAACTTATACGCTTGCAACTACACGTCTAGAGCTGTAGTTACTGTATGAGCATAGTTCCTGCTTGTGTTCTATTTCAAGTTGTCCCCCTATGCCAGGGATCACCAAACTTGTTGCTGGAGGTCCGGTGTCCTGCAGATTTTAGCTCCAACCCTAATCAAACACACCTGAACAAGCTAATCAAGGTCTTACTAGGTATACTTGAAACACACCAGACAGAGGTGTCTTGAGGAAAGTTGGAGCTAAACCCTGCAAGGCCCCGGACCTCCAGGAATGATATTGGTGACCGCTGCCCTATGCCCTATTCCTTTAAAAAGTTCCAACATTTAAACTTGGAATGGTTTAAAACAAAAGCATCAAGTCATCTCTCTAAGGTGTTATTTGCTTTCAAAGTATTTGTACAGTTCAGTTTTAGCAATCTTTGTATTGACAATTGCGCTCGCTACCTTCGCAGTGCACATTAAAAACATTTTGAACACCAATTTGAGCCAATTTGAACACAGCCATGACTCATAGCGAAAGCTTCAGTCGACCTATTATTTAAAAGTGGAATTTAGATTGTCTCCAAAGCTTGTGAAAGCAAAATCATATGGAAAACATTAATGCTTTTTTATTTATAGGTTATTTATTAAGAAATGTGAGTGTGTGTGTGTATATATGTATGTGTGTGTGTGTGTGTATGCATGTATGTATGCATGTATGTATGCATGTATGTATGCATGTATGTATGCATGTATGTATGTATGTATGTATGTATGTATGTATGTATACATATACACACACACTGTATTTGACATAAGCCTGTTGGTTAGAACATTTTGCTGTGGTTTGAATATCAAATTTTAAAAGTAGACTTAAAAATAAATAAAAATGATTAAATGAATAAAAAAATAAAAACAATATCCTACTTGATGATAATAATAATTAGATTTTTAAAATAAATAACCTACTGTAAATTACAACCATTAAAAGTTTATATATGAAATTTAAAATCCTGTTAGCTACGTGGTTTGTTTTAAAAGAGGAAGGAAACAAGGAAACAATACCATGTATATGCTGTTTACATATATTTCAGTTAATATGGAAAACGAGTGCAAGTTTTTGCTGTAAATAATATTGTTTTCTTTTAAATGCGTATGTAAAACTAAATTTTTGTGCAATGTATATATATATATTTTTTCTTTAACGAAGTTGTTACTACACCCCATTTAGAGTGTCATTATGGACGTTTTACGTTATAACTAACGTAGTTTAAATGACAAATCTGCGACAGGGAAGCTAGGGTTTTGGGAAAGGATACTCACTACGTCATTCCTTTCCCAAACGATGCATCGTGCTTATAGGACGATTACCGTTTTCAAGGTATACCATGGTTTGGAAAAGTCAGGGTTTTAAATCTGCCAACATTTTCTGTAATACTGTTCCTTTTTTATCATTTTTTTTTAGGACAACAGTATCTCCAGCAGAAAAGATATTTAAATTGTAAAGAAATCGGTTTTTGAAACCAATGAAGACAGCAGAAAAGTCAATGATTCTTTTGAATTATTGAGCCTGAAAGGTTTACTGATCCAAAATATTGTAAATCTTTCAAAAAAATTAAATATATTGTTTTCAAAGGGGAAAAAAGTTTTTGTTTTTACCCAGACATTTAAAAAGTATATAGTTTAGAGCTGTAATTACAAAACCATAATACCGTGAGCCCGTGATATTTTTGTTCAAGGTTATCACACCGTCTAAATCTTATACCGGCCCATGCCTAATCATACTATGATAGTTCAGCTACGAGTTCTGTTGTTGTTTGTGAAATGCACCAATAGACAGATGCATACGCTTGGATTATTTAGTTTTTATAGCTTGTCCAAGTTATGTTTGGAAAAAAATGATGTATAGATATAGGGTTTGCTTGTTTTGTGACATTTAAATTTTGTAGCTAAGAAACAATTAATAAATTTTTTTTTGATGGGGCAACTAAAAATCATAAGTGTCTAGTCCTGTAAGAGTCTGAAAGTCCATTCATAATGGTCTTAAAATCTTGAAACCTGCAGAAACCTTGATATAACTAAATTCACTTTTGAAACGACAGTGAAGGGGATAACATTTTAATTATTGGCTAGTCTGGATTCATAGTTAGCTTTATAATTATATTTTTTGTCATGACTCTTGTGAATGGGCCTGAACTTTTTCACAAATTGAAAATCATTTTCTGGTTCCACATAGAGGTGGGTGAAATGGCAAAGATGCAGTCTCGATAATTATTTTCCATATTGAATGATACCAATATATGTTTCGACATCAGTTGTTAATGCTTCCAGTTTCAACAGAGTATCCCAACAATGATTGAAGCCACAAAATAAGAGTTATACTAAAATGGCGTAACATATTTTCGGCGGATAAGTTTTCGGTGGATGAAAATTTGGTACACCTCTAATATCAAACATACTTTGATTCCCATTGTTACACATTTCTGTGTGATTGGCTCTGAGATCAATATAAAATCAAGTCTAGAGCTTATTGTTATTGACCTTAATTTTATCACGATTGGATATAATATTATTAGCCCAGCCCTAGTTTCACATATAGCAGACGAAAACTTGTCCTTGAATGGTTTGGAAAGGAGACAAGCGCGTTAAAATCAGCCTGTTAAGGAGCAGCGCGACCATCAAAACGCCTCTTGTTTATTGACCTAGCTGGGAGTTTTTCCGTTTTTCTGACAACTATAAACACGCGGCGAGGGGGGAAAACAGCGAGAAGCGATTGTTCTTGAAGGCTTTGAGCAGAACAGAGATGCTGAGGGGGGTAAAAACCTTCAAAGTACATATCAGATTTGCAGCCTGCTGGGATTTCTCCGCTGTCGGGTGTTTTTTGAAGAGAAGACTGTTGAGTCTTGGGAGAGCCGTGTTTTTTAGTGTGCCTGAAATAGCTCTCCTTAAACCCCGTTTCTCCACTTCTTTCTCTTTAATGTAGATGCTGCTTTGAACGATTCAGCTGAATGTGAGTTTCCTTACACTCTTCTTCAAGCTGCAATGCCTTTCGCATTCCAGATTCACAAACGTTGTTTCTCTGAGCGATGCTTGGATGGGGTTTTGAATGCAGGTGTGCTTTTCTGGCGATATTGTGTCGCTTTTTATATAAAGAGTTTATGGTATTTTGTGTTATAATAAACTAATGTAGATCAAAAATTTTTTGCTGCAAAACAAAAATTTGCATCACAAAACATCATTTAGGCCGCTGATATGTCTCTGCAAATTTCTAGAGGGGTGGAATGTAAATATTGTACTTCGGTAATGTTTAATGGTAAAATTGTAAAATGTAAACAAATTCAGTATGCAGAAACATGCATAAGGTATTTTATGTATTTTAAAAAATATATATTTGTATAGTAAATTAGTAGTATTATGCTTTTAATCATAACGATGAATTATTAATAATTAAATGCCTGAATTTCCATACATTCTTGTTTTGCTGTAATGTCTTATTCTAGATTCACAAATGTTTCCTTATAAGCAATGCTTGGTTGTTGTTGTCATGACTGTGATTGATTAAATATTAATTAATAAATAATATACAGATATTCTTAAATTTTACAATACTACCTATAGTAAAATGTAGAGTACTTAGATTTATACTACTAAATTAGTTATAGTATCAGTATTTGAAGAGTTCAGATGCAAAAACTTCTAAATGCCATCTGAAATTATTTTCTAAAATTAGCATTTTTCTCAGCCTTCTGTGTCTTGATTCAGTAATTTCACTTATACGGCAAAGAACAGGTTATTTTCATAGATTTTAACATGAAATAACTGTAATAAATGAGGTAGAGAAAAATGTTCACTGTAGAAGAAAATTCTGCATTTAGAGGTTTTTGTATCTGAACTCTTCATTTGAATAATAGTAATAAAATATAAATATTAGAATTTAATAAAATAATTACCTTTGACATTTTGCTTAAGCAGGCGCAGCCGTTTGAATATTTTTGGCTCGAGACTCATCTCATTTACTTCCATTCATTTTTAGACGTTAAATGCAGCTTGTTTTGCTGCTTGATGTTGCAAACTGTTATTTTCTTATTCTGTTATTCTGCTTTGTCTGTATAGTCATGAACACACTTGTTTGTAGAGCAGACCGTTTTTTGCTGTTGATTATTCCTAGTCATTTCTCCCATAGGCTACTGAATCGGAAAAACGAGTGCGCTTTCACTTTGAAGAATAAGGTCGATAGGTTATTATTCAAAACTAAATTTGCAGAGTGATGCCAGGAACTCAATTTAACCAAAGAGTTTGGTCAATTATTTGTTTGAGTTTAGGTTAAAGGTTTAAAAACATTAAATTTAACCTCTTAAAGGGATAGTTTATTTAATTTAATTTACTCACTTTTGTCTCCTTTCAAACCCTTATGACTGAACATTTCAGAAGATATTTTGGGCAAAAATATTGCTCATTTTTCAGACAATAAAAATACTATGTTTATTTTTTAAAATAACCAAATTGTTATTTCATGTATTTTTTTGATATTTAATCATTTTTTTCAGGTCACTATAAAAACTTTCCAGATTACAGATCCTGTTACAGGGTAGTTATTTTTAAACCAATAACAATAATATACAAATAATCAGAATGTTTCCTCCTGGTTATTTTTGGTTATTTAATATAAATTTATAACTTGCTACTACATGTAAAATCTGAAGGATTACAGTTTTGAGCTGCATCACAGAAGACACTTACATGTATAGTTCACCCAAATTATAAAATTCTGTCATTATTTACTCCTGCTTTCAGACCAGTTCATGTTTCTTTCTCTTTTTTTGGTAAACATGCTACATAAAATGCTTCAAAATATCTTCATCTGTGTTCAACAAAAGAATAAAATCTAAAACGTTTTTGAAACAAGTAAGGGAGTAAATAGTGAGTGCATTTTCATTTTTGGGTAACTGCCCCTTTAACTATACCTTTAAGTGCAATAAAAAAAAAAATAAACGGACATTTCCTTTTACAAGCTGACTGACAGTTGTTTACTGATCTTGTTGAAAAATAGCGAAAAGTAGACCGAAATCATCATCTTTAACTCATTAACTGAATTCTATCTTTCATAACCACTTGTGTCTGTTCTGCATGCTCTTTTCACTGAGATGCTGCATTCACATAGTTTAAATGCTTAATTGAGTGGTTATATATTTACAGTCTGACTTACTAACGTATATTGATCTTAATATTGTGTAACTGCGTAAAGTCATGACATTATAGATTTGGCATAACTTTGACAGGCCTTACAATGTCAACGTCATAATGTGAAACTTTTGGTTTGCAAACAAGCAGATAGACATCCTATTAAACTCTACAGTTCTGTACAGTTCTGAGGTAAGAAATGAATGCATGTTTGTTCATTTTTTTTTTAATCGTCCCTGAATAAATGTCATGTTTTAGAAACCCTGGAGACGTTGAAGTCATTACTCTGGCCCTTTAACATGCAGGTAATATTCAGAATGGTATACAGTATTATCAATAATTATGTTACAAATATATGGGTGGCTCAGTGGTCAGCACTGTTGCCTCACAGCAAGAAGGTTGCTGATTTGAATCCTGGCTGCACCAGTTGGCATTTCTGTAGGGAGTTTGCATGTTCTCCCCATTTTGTTGTGGGTTTCCTCTGCATGCTCGTTAGCTCCACAATCCAAACACATGTGCTACATAGATATATACACTAGATATCGCATACGGACCCCGATCATGCATCAATAGCGCTGCCATATTTGTATAGTTCTCCTAGGACAAGTGTCATTCAACCGCACTTGTCAAAGCAAACAAAGAAAACAAAGCCAAAAGGCAGTACATTTCATAGGTAAGATTTAGTTTTTTAAGTTTTTATGTTATGAACTTTTGTGCTAAACAGTTAACGTTATTGATGATAATGCAGTCACTTGCTGTATTCACTATAAAGCAAAGTTGCACCAACTCGCAGTAAACACTCGACATCTAATATATATATATATCTATGACATGTGCTATAGGTGCCACAGTTGCAGGTTTGTGGGTCTACTGGAATGTCTGTTTTGTCACGTAGGTTTGTTTTGTTTTGGTTGCCTACGTGTATTTGTTATGGTAGGTCACGTGTTATGACGGTACTCAGCTGTTTTGATTAGCTCACCACCAGCTGAAGTTAATTAACATGTCTATATCTGGGCAACGCTTCTATGTTTCCTTGTCAGTTTGTTGCGTTTGCTCATGTGTCTCTGTCTGTGCTCAGGACTGTGGGGAGTGGCTGCTGAACCCCGTTCGTCTGTCTCTTTCCCGTTTTCTACAGCCGAGTATTCCTCGTGACCTTGCTCATTTCCCCTTTGCTGTTTTTTTTTTTTTTTTACTTTTTCAAATAAACTTTTACTTGCATCTTGGATCCTTTTCAGTATTTTTATTTATACGTGACAATAGGTGAATTGGATTAACTAAAGTGGCCAAATTGGGTTGCAGTTGGACAGGCATCTGCCGAGTAAAACATATGATGGAAAAGTTGTTGGTTCATTCCACTGTGGCACCCTCTGATAAACCAAAGACTAAGCCGAAGGAAAATTAATAAATGTTACAAATATTATATATATATATATATATATATATATATATATATATATATTTTTTTTTTTTTATCCACAAGTTCTCCTGCAGGCCGTAATGCCTTGCTCATTGTCCCAAAAGAGGTTTCCTTAAGCGGTGCTTGGATGCTGTCTTCTTGAATGTGGATGGTGTTGTGTCTCTTTCATGCGTTGGGGGTGTGTTCTTGTCCTCGGGTTAAACCTCAGGCGAGGTGTGGAGGTACATTGATGCCCTGCTGTGATCTGGCACAGGAAGCGCTTCTCTCAGCACTTTGAGACACGGGGCTCATTGTCACCGTCCTTGAATGAGCGGTGTCGACAAGAGCACATTGTCTGACCTGAATGCTATTAATGGCTATTAACTCCCCCACGCTTGTAATACAATTCCAGTTGTTTCTCAGGGCTGTCAGGTGATTCAATTTCTCAAAAAGGATTAAAAGCATGCTGTTTAATATTGCAGGATTTGTTGAGGGAAAAAAGCCACCAAGTGATTGCAACTGGCAATTAAAACCATTGGGTAGATGTTATGAAAAGGGATTAGACTGTGTTGTTTCATGTACTGTTCGTTTAGCCTGATTTCTCAAGTGTGTGTGTTCGTGCAAAATGTTTTATATTGTTTCATAAAAATATACTATACAAATTAAATAATTCGCCCTTTTGTGTAATTTTTTTTAAATAATTTTTTTAGCATTTTTTTTTTATTAATCCTTGGTTATTTTGCATCAGCACAAATACCGTCTCAGCTATACAGTTAGAAAAAAGGGAAATATACAAACATATAGGGAAATTATATATATATATATATATAAAATTATATATGCTATATATATATACAGCTGAATATTTAGCATCTTCTGTCACTTTATCTAAAGCACTCATTGTAACATTCTGATTTCTTGTTCTAGAAATGTTTATTTTTGTTTAATATTATATACTTACAAATAGAGGAGTTGTTTTGAATTATACAAATATTTGTTTTGGATGGTTTTTGCTGTGTTTTGGATCACATAAATGCAGGCATGGTGAGCTGAAGAGACTTAAAAACATTAAAATTCTCTCTCATCTCTCAAAACTCATCTATATGTTTGAAATTTTTGTTTACATTTGATAAGATTTAGTTGTATATTTTTTATATCTACTTCTAGGACAACTTTAGCACTGTACGTTTGCAATATCACACACTGCTAAAATAATTGTAAATTAGCAATTTTCCGTGTTTTGTAATTCATGTTTGTATCTTTTATTCTGTTTATTTGCTCTTGAATTCCAATTTGGGACCTTGATCTTTCTCCCAACAACTTTTTAACCTTAAAGTTTTTTAAAAAGTGACTTTCATTATCATTTTGATAGTTTAAAGTGATATATTGTCTGGGTTAGTGTTGTATATTACGGTACAAAACATAGCAATAACCTGGCAGTACATTTTCTGTTATTTTACATACTTTCTCTCTATATTATTTCTTATCCAATTTTTTATTTTAAATTACTCAAATGTCAATAAAAGTCACTTTGTTAATAATTTTCAACATCAAAAGATTGGAGATCAACATTTCAATGCAATTTACAACCGCAAATAAAAAAAAACTAAAAAAAAAAACACTTGTGTATCACGAATACGGAAACTGTTAATAAACAGATTTATTTTACATTGCTCATTTATTGCTATAAACTATTGCTTTATTGTTAGCCTTAAAATAATAATTTAAAAAATATATTATAAGATTCAGAATTTAATATCAGCTTGTTTTCTGTGCACTGTATTCAGTGTTCCTCTTAATCAGTCTCCACAATCAAATTAAACCCTTCACTGAGCTTTAATCGTGTGTCATCCAGCTGAAAAAACACATCCTCTGCAAAGCCGCATTTTGACTTAGAGTTGTTTAAATCAAACGCCCGAGTTTGCACACAATCTTCCTTGGTATTTTATCAGATCAAACGCATCTTTAGCTTAAGTATCCCTGGAGCGTCACACATCTGCTCAGGCTTTCACATTCGTTCATAAAGGCTTTTCAGTCTGCTGCATTGTTTAACATACAGCAGCTCAAGATCTGCCCACAGACGACACGTTCCTTTTTAATCTAAGCTCCCTGCTGTTTGATGCGCTCCTCTTTTCCAGCAGACGCTTTCCCCTTCGTAATTACCTTGTATAAGAGTCTCTGCTGTTCTCCAGCAAATTGTTCAATCGATAGGTTTGAGAGATGTTTCTGCGCCAGAGTTTTCAATATTCAGACTTAACCATTAATTACACAGACAGACTACATGGAAGGACATTTCTGTTAAACACACTCACACTACAATACTGTGTTTTTAGGGCTGCTTTGTGAGTGTTTGATTGAATTATTATGGACCGAGGATTGGAACGTTGAGTGGGCCCTATTGGAATTGCTGTGTTTCTTTTCTTCTGTAAAATAAATCACATTTTTGAGGGTCTAAACATGCTCAAACGCACAAAACTTTGCACACGTGCCAGAGGTGGTGAAAATTTACATTTGTTATTGGTTTCGGAAATGACTCGACAGCATCACCTATGCTCATTTGATGGAGTGGCCCGCGAGGTACAATTCACGCACATGTACGAAAATTGGCACACACCGAACATGCCTACCTACAAAAAAGTCTCTTGGAGCGAAATCTCTAATCTAACAGGAAGTCAGAAGTCAGTTGTATTTTTTTTCCCATATCTTTTTATTAACATTTTGGTCAATAAAACATCAATTTCAAAAGTATTTGAAAAACAGAGACAAATTATCTTCGCTCCATCAGAGTCCCCCCGCCCGACTGCATCATTTTTATACTATTTGTTATACCCATTTTTAATCTGTTTTAAATCGTGTCATGATATATATACATACAATACAAGTAGATAAAAGTTCCATTATATGTTCACTCATCATTTTGTACATATGCACACACACACACACACACACACGAGTCACAATAGGCTTAGCAAATGTAAAATAAAGAAATAAAATAATTTCGAAAGAAATTAAAATCAAATAAAATAAAATGAAGGGAAGGAAAAAATGAAAAACAAATAAACAACGGTTAAACTGAGAAGATTAGGTTTGGATCCATTTATTTTAAATATGTCAGCACTGGCTGCCAAATAAGATACAATTTGTGACTGCGACCTTTAGTGGAGTACCGAATCTTCTCCATTGTAAAATGGTACATAAGGTCTCTAATCCAATGATTGAATGTTGGAGGAAATTTGTCCTTCCGTTTGAGCAGTAAGACACCTAGCGATTAATGTTGAAAAAGAAATCATACTTTTGGTATTATTGTCTACTCTGGGATCTGTGATTAAACCAAATATTTTTATAATTGGGAAAGGGTCAATTGTTACATGCAAAATATTTGAGAAAAAATTTAATAATTGCCAGAACTTGCTAAGTTTAGAACATGAGAAAAATGTGTGTGATTAACCATCTCTACTTCACATCTATTACATAAGGGATTTATAGTTGGTGAGAAAGTTGCTGATTTTGCTTTTGTCCAATGAAGGCGATGGACCACTTTAAACTGAATATTATGTCGCGAACAAATTAAAGTTGAGTGAATCTTATTTATAATGTCTTGCCAAATTTCCTCTAAGAGAATTAACTCAAGTTCATTTTTCCATTGTTGTTTCGACTTTGTTTCTGAAGTAAGATTTTGTGAGGAGATTAAAATCACCCCTATATTACCTTTGAGAACTGGGTTGGTTATTAAAATGGTGTCAAGTAATGTTTCTGTAGGTAAAGTTGGAAAGTCTACTGTATTAGAAATCATAAAACTGCGTATCTGTAAACTGAAGTCAGTTGTATTTTAACGAACTCCTTGGGATTTTATTAGATCAGCACCAAAATTGGCTATTGTCATCTAAAGGCCTTGGCGATGTCGAAGGGCGTGTCTGTGGTAACCTCACAAACAATAACTCAGGCATACATTTGTTTGATCTGCCTCAACCCACACGTTTGATAAGAGTCCTGACCTGAAAATGTTTACATGCCAATATCCAGTTACATTCATAGCACCACCTATTGGCAACAGGAAATTACATGTTTTACACTGTAACATTCTGTCTAGAAATTTTATCAGATCAAGGCCAAGTTTTGTCAGTTTAATCCAAAGGTCTTCGTGAGGTTAATTTGTAAAGATCTATAGAGTTTTTGTCGAAGGTCATGTCTGTGGTGGACTGACAAAGTTTAGTGTTCTAACTCAGCCACACAATGTCTGATCTTCCTGAAACTTCAAAGGTTTAATGAGATTACTCTCCTGTAGACATCTATATGCCAATATTGAGTCAGTCATAGTGCTACCTGCTGACAGAATGAAGTATGGCATAAATCTGTGATTTTTTTTTCTTAGGTATTTATTTATTTTTTTCAAATATCAGCTTAAATATTTATTGTCTACTGTTCTCTGATATCCTACGGCCACTGGACAGTGGTGAGCCTGGATGTGAGGTCCCTTTCATCGCTGCTTGGAAATTTTTTTTTTTTTATGTGTTTGTTTGGAATGCTTCTTATAAACACTAAAATAAAGTTTACAAAATTCATCGTTGTTCTCTCAACAAAAATTGATTAAGTTAACGTAACAAATTTGAATGGATTTGACATAAACCAATTAAATTGTCCCCCCAAAATCTCAAGAATTGTGATAATTTAGTTTATTCATAATAAGTAGATTGAACAAGCATCAATATTTTTTGAGTGTATGTTGGTTGGCGGCAGCCTGTAATTACACTAGCGAACTATATTACTTAATGGACGAATCCTTTATTTTTGCAATTAATGTTTGTTTAAACATCTGGGACTATTAGTTTTGCGCTCGCAGGGGTTTTATAAATCTAATTCATGGATTTTTACCATGTTTTAAACAGTTCTTAAACTAATTTACACTAACAATTTTAAGTATTTTTTTTTTTCAAAAAATGAATATTAAACAGTATTGTAACTGAATAAAAATCAGTCCCTCCAGGATATTGTCCAATAGTTTTTGAGATCTTATTGATTTTTGTATATATTCGCAGCAAAACAAGAATTAAAGCTGATAATATAATTGAAATAAGAAATATTATAAATAATATCAAGTTTTATGTAAAGCCATCATAAAATCAGTCATTTCAGGCCGCAAATATAAAAGTCCCTGCAAAATTCTAAAGGGTCTTAATAATAATGTCCAACTAATCCCAGGTCATTTGTTTGAATTCCAACAGAATTTTCATACTTGAAACAGTAAAAAACAAACAAACAAAGAAACTTCTGTGATTTAACAGAATACATCCACAAAAAGAGATAATAGATGAAATAACATGAAAGAACATTTCTGTTAGACCAAGTGTTATGTTTTTAGGGCCTAAACAGCTGCTTTGTGAGTGTTTGGCCTACATTTGGTGACAGCAGTTTTTTAGAACGTGTTTGTTTGGAATGCTTATGTTGCTTGGCAACAGCCTGTAATTACGCTAATGAACTATTACTTGGTGGAGGAATTGTTTATTCCTGTAATTAATGTTTAGTTAAACATCTGTGACTCTTAGTTTTGCGCTCGCAGTTGTTCTATGAATCTACTGTGTTGCAGTTATTACAGTTGTGATTAACACTTACAGTTGGAGTCAGAATTATTAGCCCCCCTGTTTATTTTTTTCCCCAATTTCTGTTTAACGGAGAGAAGATTATTTAACACATTTATAAACATAATAAGTTTAATAACTTATTTCTAATAACTGATTTATTTTATCTTTGCCATGATGAAAGTAAATAATATTTGACTAGATATTTTTTAAGACACTTCTAGAAAGCTTAAAGTGACATTTAAAGGGTTAATTAGGTTAACTAGGTTAGGGTAATAAGGCAAGTTATTGTATAACAGTGGTTTGTTCTGTAGACTATTAAAAACAAATATTGATTGGGGGCTAATAATATTGACCTTAAAGTGTATTTAAAAAAAATTAAAAGCGGTTTTTATTCTAGTTGAAATAAAACAAAAGACTTTCTCCAGATAAAAATGTATTATCAGATATACTGTAAAAAAATATCCTTGCTTTGGTAAACTTCATTTTGAAATATTTAAAAAACATTTAAAAAAATTAAGGGAGGGCTAATAATTGTGACTCTAACTGAATTCTGGGTTTTATGCTATGGGTAAAATCGACCCTATATAAAACAAAATCTTCTAAAATAGTCCATTTACCACACTTTATTATAACAAAACATGAACAATATCATTGTTAAAAACCACATTTATCAACATTTTAAAAACATTTTATTTTTTGAAAAATGTACAAAATAAAAAAAATGAGATTTAAACTAGAATTGATCTTTTTTCTCCAAGATTCTCGAACTCCGGTGGTTCTTGAGATCTTAAAAAAAAATGTAATTGCGTGAAATGTTTGTTTATTTCCACAGCAAAACACAATAATTAAAGCAAATATTGCCAGAAACTTTGAGAAGAGCGTAACTAAACTGTCATTTTAGGCCACAAAAAATGTCAATTAATTATTTTTGTGCATCCTCAAAATACTTATTCAGTAGAATTAATATTTAATCTATGTAGTTCATTTATTTATTTTCTTGTCGGCTTAGTCCCTTTATTAATTCAGGGTCGCCACAGTGGAATGAACCGCCAACTTATCCAGCAAGGTTTTACGCATCGGATGCCCTACCAGCCGCAACCCATCTCTAAGAAACATCCACACACACATTCACACACACACTATGGACAATTTAGCTTACACAATTCACCTGTACCGCATGTCTTTGTACTGTGGGGTAAACCGGAGCACCCGGAGGAAACCCATGTGAAGGCAGGGAGAACATGCAAACTCCTCACAGAAACGTCAACTGAGCCGAGGTTCGAACCAGCGACCCAGCAACCCCCTTGCTGTGAGGCAACAGCACTACCTACTGCGCCACTGCCTCGCCCTTAATGTATGTAGTTTTGGTCAAAAACGAATAACAGTCTTTTCCATACATCGTACATAATTATGCCATTTTTGGGCCATTGCCTGTGCAGGACAGGTTTTCAACTATGTGTGGGATATGAGCGTTTTAAGCTTTTGACGCACTTAACGCACGAACAGCTTGAGTTCGAAAATCTAAATTTCAGCGGACATTCGCGCCGCGTTAACCAATCAGGAGCTTGCTCTTGAGAGGGTGTGATTATGACATAACGCCTGCGGTTGGCGTCCTGTGGAAAAATCCTCCAACTGGGCTCGGCTCAGTCAGAAGCACCGCTGAATGCTTCCATCATTCAGGTTAAGTTTTTGGAGGAGTTTGAGCTCACAGAGCTGGGTGCACCTCTGAAAGGATCTAGTGGACTCAGACACAGCTCCAAACGAATCAATGCTGTTTTTCAGCCTTCATTAAGCACATAAACAGTTATTTCCTCAATAAAATCCATGTTAACCTTTTAGCTAACAACAGTCTGTTGTGAAGTGAATTTAACGCCTGAATGAATTGGGATTTTGAGGTGTAAATGAAGTGGATTTTGATGCGCGATGATGTGAGTGAACTTAAATGTTTATGCGTCTATTTATGCGCTAATAGCGTAATTTATCTGTGAGTTCCGCATCTGGTGTGAACACAGCATCACAGCATAAGAATTTATCACCTGTTTTAATAATCTACACTAATCTGGCTCAACCAGTCTGTCCTATATATTGCTGGAAACATTTGATTATTGCAACCTAAAATGAGTTTTCTCAAAGTTTGTGGGAATATTTGCAATATTTGTTGTGGTGTTTGCTGGGAATGAACCTTTGCTCTCTATAATTAATATAAATGGAACACCGCTTAACATATAATGCTTACTACATCATAATTGATTAAGGACTCATAATCAAAATAAACAAACTGTTTAATTCTCTCCAACAGCAACATTAGACAAATCTATTTTAGCAAACGATTTAATGAACCCTTGTTGTCTGAATGCGCATTGCAATAATGTCACATGACGTATCTCAAAACACACAGTGCCGTGTCCTGTTTCAAAGGTACTTAAAGTATCTTGAGGTATCGCACACCAGGGGCCTGTTTCAGTAAGGATGTTCAAACAACTTAGAGTTTAAACTTGAACTCTGAGATGATTAACCGAGAGATTAAAAACTCTGAGTTTTGGGTTTCAGAATAGCAGATCTGAGTTAGGTCAATCAACTTTGAGTAGACCAACTCGGAGTTAAGCGCGCACACCGTGACTATAAAAAGGCATTATCAATGGAGCGCAGATATTACGAGTGACCATGGCAACATCATAAAAAAAGAGATCACCATTTCTTTCTCCAGCTGAACTTGATGTGATCATGCAACGTTATAGCAAATGAGTGTATATATTTAAAAAAAAAAAGCAACCATCGGTGAAACAGACAGTTAGCCTGGGAATACAGCTGCTCAAGTTAATGCGTAATTTTACATTTAACATATTTAAATATTTAAGTATAATAAAATAAGCAATGTAGTGTGATTTATACATTTTTTCTAAACTTTTTTTACACGTTTATCAGTTTTAAAAGATTTAACAGTGCACTTGTGTGTCTGCCTTTTTTCTTGATCAAGTGATAGAGTTTGATATAACATTTAGAAGGTAAGCAGTACTAAAAATAATTTTTAGAAAGAATAATAATCCCATCAATCTAGTTACACAGTACATGTCGAAGGTCAATGAATTTAAGCTAATTATTTATTGTTCTGTGTGTGACTAAAAGGTAGGCAATATCTATGTTTCCATCCAAATATATTACATACATTTATGTGCAAAACTGAAATATAAAAGATGTGAATAAAGCAGCGTTGCCATCCAACGAGTCAAGGAGAACAAAATCGTCACTTCCTGATTAACTGGTGCCAAATATCGACCGTAAAAACAGAATTTTCTGTGGTAGAGGCTGCGTCAATTATTTATTTAATAAATGTACTTGCGCCTCAGAAGACAATGAACACGTGGGGGCATTTGAAGCCATGAGACGTGTTACAGTGTGCTCAGCCTGCTGGTTTGTCCATTCATACACATTTTCATCATCATATGAAGACCTTTTTTAATGTACATACTGTAATTTGTTCAGTAAAAGTGTTTCCATTGTAGTTTATGCACATATTTTCTATCGAATAAAAGTTTATCCTGCTCAATTATGCATTTGTTTTTTATACATATTTTCAAAAGTTAAGTGCATCATGATGTTTCCATCAATCGTTTTTATGCACATATCCAAAATGAGCATTAAAATAGGTGGGTGGAGACGTAAGGCTAAGGCGAGAAATACCGCTTTGTCTTTAAAAAAAGGGGAGGAGACCGAGAGAAACTCTGAGTTTAGAGAATAAAACCTGCTCCTGACCAGGTTAGGTTCACAGAGTAAGTTACCACAGTAAAAGTTAAAGAGAGTGTAAAGAGAGTTAAAGTTACCTCTCTTTTAGAAACAGGCTTGACTTACCCTGCCTTCTCGAGTTTAACAAACCTGCCATTTTGAAAAGGAAAAACCCAGAGTTTCTCTCATTTCAGGGTTAAAATACTCTGAGTTTTCACTTAACCTCCTTTTTGAAACAGGCCCCATATGAGCACTTTCTATACACAAATATAATGCTATTTGAGACCAAACAATGCAGATAGTGCTGTGATTCGAACATGTTGAACAGTCGTCTTGACTTACAAAAAACTAAATTGCAAGCCATTTGCTTGATTTTTGTGTTAAATTCAGCGATCGCAGAATCACAAAATGTTGCTCAACCCAACATCTGTTTTTTAGTCAGTAAAAGTCAGGGAAATATCTGACATTTGGCTAAAGCCCTGCTCACACTGTGGGATTTCAGCCACGATTTCATTGTCTGAGACAAATTTTGGAAATCTTTCTTGAAATCCTAGGAAAAAATCTGTGATCTTTAATTGTTGGTTTGACATGCTCACAGACAGGATGTTGCGATCGTAATGGTTGCGATCAGACTTTTACTCTGATAAAGTTCTGGCAGTGTCAGAAAATTTCAGGCACTTTCCTGCAGAGTGTAACAACAGCTGCGATGAGCATCAAACCAAGAACTAATAGGAGCATCGAATCTGATGACGCAATCTGTGTGACAACTTCAAACCACCGTGGGGAAATGTCAAAGTTTTTTCTTCTTATTTTTATTATTGAAGCACACTGTGTTCAATATTGCCACTACAGTTTGTTGTGAGATATAATTTAATGCGGGATGGTGTCACGGATGGATGACTTCAAACTCCATGTGAGTTTTCTTCCTTGTTTGACCCGTCTTCATTGTCGTTCAGGCTGACATTATGACAGCTGAGATCTTACAGTGTGGCATGGGAGCCATGTTCGTGCAGTCTGACATGCCACAAGGCTTAAGAGTGGGAATTCTGCCAGGAACCCCAAAAATAGCAACATTAGGGGATGGGGTCTATATTCACCTGCAATACTTTAGACATTGTAAAATAATTAATCCAGTAATTCTGTAACATAGGGCTCATAAAGAACCTATGACTTAAATTACACTGTAGTGCATGACATCTGTCATCCATGTTGGGAAAAACTTCAGATAGCCTGTTTTTTGAGAAATTGATTGTAATTATCTTGCTAATAAATGTATTAAATTATAATAATTTTTTTAGACAGGGCAAGTGAAAATCTTTTCCAATACGGATATTTAAAAAATCCTCAGCATTTAGCCCTGTATAAGTCTAAATTCTCATTCAAAATGGTCTTAATGTCTCAAATTTAACTTGGTGAAGCCGGCAGAAACCATGTAGCACTTTAGGGATGGCATTAGCCTTGTGCCTGATTTCTCCAAACGTAACACCTGGCTTTCACTCCAAAGAGTTCCGTTTTAGACCGGAGAATTTTGTTTCTTATGATCTGAGAGTCCTTCAGATGCCTTTTGGCAAATTCCTGGCGGGGAGTGGCTTCCGTCTGGCCACTCTACCACACAGGCCTGATTGTTGGATTTCTGCACAAATGGTAGTCCTTCTGTAAGGTTCTCCGCTCCACAGAAGAATGCTGGAGATTAGACAGAGTGACCATCGGGTTATTGATCACCTCCCTGACTAAAGGCTGATTTATACTTCTGCATCAAGCTCACGTGTATGCTACGGCGCAGCCTACGCGTTGACGCATAGCCGCGTTGACGCATAGTCGGCGTCGCTGACGTGCACCTCTCAAAAAATGTAACTACACGTCACAACGACGCGTAGCGCAAGCTCTGTGATTGGTCGGCTTGGTAGCGTTGATGAGTCTGGGCGAAACTGAGAGCCGCGCAAGCGGCGCGAGCCCAATGGAGCGATTGTTTACAAGTGTGGAGTCCCGTGAAGAAGCCTACAGATGGAAAGTTTTGTTTTTTGTTTACCTCATAGTTAAAGTTGTTGCATGTTCGCCGGTTCCTGCCTCAAAATGAGCGAGTTTGAGCCACTTGTACATTCAGGAAGCGTCAGAAAGAACAAAACAGCAGCGAAGAAATTTGACACAGAGGAACATTAACATCTCACTGCCAACTAGCGTTTCGGAAATGTTAATGCAGACCAACAGAGACAGCGCGCAGAAGTATAAATGCACAGCTACGCACATTGCATGCGCCGTGGGTTACGCCGGTCACTTGACGCAGAAGTATAAACCAGGCTTGAGGACCATCATTCCTGATCACTCAGCTTAGATGGCTGTCCAGCTCTAGAAAGAGTCCTGGTGGTTCCAAACGTCTTCCACTTAAGGATGATGGAGACCACTGTGCTCATTGGAACTTTTAGAGCAGCAGAAATTTTTCTGTAACCTTTCCCCAGCCTTGTGCCTCGAGACAATCTTGTCTCGGATGTCTACAGACAATTCCTTTGTCTTCATGCTTGCTTGTGCTTTGACATGCACGGTCAACCCTGGGATGTCATATAGACAGGTGTATGCCTTTTCAAATCATGTCCAATCAACTGAATTTACCACAGGTGAACTCTAATTAAGCTGCTGAAACATCTGAATACTGATGTACATGTGATTTTTCAGTTTTTTTATTTTTAATAAATTTGCAACAATTTCAAAAAATCTCTTTCCACATTTAATACATTTTGAAAAAAGGCTGTACCATAAAAAATGTGGAAAAAGTCAAGCCACACTATAATTACTTTCCGGATACACTGTATACATTGTTTTTTTTTTTTGCTTTTTTTATTTCTTTTCAAGTTTTTTTTCTTTCTCCACAACTGTAGCAGTCAAATTGTTCAAAGTAATCAATAATTAATCTCTGCTTTGTCCCTCAGCAGTGTGTGCTTGTCATAATCAGAGCTGTCAATCCTCCAGATTTATTCATCAAACCGGCACAAAGCTGTCACCTTGCATTAGTCTCCAGTTATGAAATAAAACAAAGCTTAATATATACAATCTCTTTCCACAAAACTTTCAGTTGCCTTCATAAAGAATCAATCGTCATGCAAGCTCTCTTTATAGTCTAAACACATCTTTAAGATTTATATTGAATGGATTTTAGTTATTTGTGTTTTCTGTCAGATGTTTTGGTAAACACTTCAAATAAAATATGAATTAATAGTAATAAAGATTTTATATTCGTAGAAGCTTATTGATGCAAGTGATCTAACTAAATTCTTATATTTTAATTGATCAAAAACATATTGCAGATATAAAAGGGGTAAAATGACAATTATTTAGTGTTTTGGGACTTTGATCTATAAATATATTCTTTTAATATGTCATCACATAATTCTTTTATTTTTGATATTTATAGTTACACTAAACTACATTTTATTGGGTTTGTTCTGTGATTTTTGCTACACTTTTGGAATATGAGCCCTGTATGAAATGTCTTTCCATATTGATGAAAAACTTTTCATCTATTTTAGACTTGCATTATACATATATTGGTTAAATATTCAGTTGAGTTAATCATGCTGTCTGTTCTTGGACAATAAGCCGCTTTAAATGCCATTAAATTAATATAGTCCAGTGCATAAATTTTCTGAAAGAATAATTCCCTTTGTATGCAATGTTTTTAATAGTTTTTGACTTCATGCAGTTACATCTTGATTATTTATATAAAGTTATATAAAGAATATTAAAGTCAAATTAAACTTTCATTTTACAAGATATTTTTTTTTAAAGATTTTAGATATTTTCTAAAAACAATAAACACCAGAGAAGGTTTAAATATTTATATAGTGGGTACGATGATAATAATTAAATCGTTCAAACAGAGCATTTTTTGGGGAGAGTGAAAGCAGAATGCGACCTTTTGATGAATTAGCTCTAACCTTTGACAGTTTTTTTTTCTTTCCGCGGTTATGCGCGCATTATATTTCAAATGCATATGCAAGGTGACTGAAATTGAAAGTAAAATACAAAACATACTGGGCCATTAAGTAAAAAACCAAAACAACAGTTATACTTTAAAGAGAACTTTAAAGAGAACATTGTTGTTTTGAAACAAAAAAATAACTGAAAATTATTAAAAATAAACCTGCGAGATATGTCCTGCGGCAAAATTATTTTATGAAGCAGTATACAACTTAAGCTCTTTAGACCATGCTCCTGACCGTTTCTTAGTGTTTCACCACATGTCCTTAAATACATAAGGCCTATTTTTATTATTTTTCATTATTCGTTTATTATTATGTACAATAATTGTGACATAAAATTAAATAGTAAAATATAATCAACAACGAAAATGTAAATAAAAAGGTAAATTAAAACATAAATGAAAAGGTCTTGTGTTAGTCCTACCAAAATAGCAAACACTGAAAATCTCTTTACATTTAGGCTAAAAGACTGCTTTAGTTTTTTAATTTAGGCATACTTAGAATATTTGTACTGAATGTTTGTGCTTTCATATTAGTTGTCTTTAACTTCTTTAATTCTATTTTTCAAAAAGAATCCTCTTTGCACTTAAAAAGTTTAGAATAACAATAAATCGTGTTAACAAATTTTAAATGATTAATAAAGGAATTATAATGCTTTGACTTATTGTTTAATCTCATTTACAAGCACAATAGCATATTTAAGGCTGCTGTGTGGGCTATTTCTGTCGGTTCGCATCCCGTCCCTTTGCGCCCCCTGGCGGCTCATTCACAAACTGCGGTCATACACTAAAAACAAAGCGGCTCCTATTTCAAACGGCAGCGGTATATGACGCGGCGGTAATAGTCACTTTGAACTCTCACTGTACAGTGCTCAGCATAGAGTACCCATCACAGATCTCTCTTTTAAATTAATATTTCATGCTGGATGATTTACAAATATAGGGTAGGGCAGCTTTTTATGGGGGCAGATATTCTGATTTGATTTACGATTTAATTCAAGGTTTAAGCTTATTTTATTTAAATTCATACACACTCACCTGCCACTTTATTAGGTATACCTGTCCAACTACTAATTATTGCAAATTTTCTAATTTGACAATCACATGACAGCAACTCGACATGGTCAAGACGATCTGCTGCAGTTCAAACCGAGCATCAGAATGGGGGTAGAAAGGTGATTTAAGTGACTTTGAACATGGCATAGTTGACAGGCTGGTTTGAGTAGTTTAGAAATTGCTGATCTCCTTGGATTTTCACACACAACCATTTAAGGATTTACAGAGATTGATCCTAAAAAGAGAAAATATCTAGTGAGCGGCAGTTCTGTAGTCACAAATGCCTTGTTGATGCCAGAGGTCAAAGGAGAATGGCCAGACTGGTTCGAGCTCTGAACGCACAACACGTACGTTGAACCTAGAGGCGGATGGGCTACAGCAGCAGAAGACCCCACCGGGTGCCACTCGTGTCAGCTGGAAACTGAGGCTACAATTTGCGCAGGCTCACCAAAATTGGACAATAGAAGATTGGAAAAAAATGCTTGGTCTGATGATTCTTAATTTCTGCTACAACATTCGGATTGTAGGGTCAGATATTAGCGTCAACAACATGAAAGCAAGGATCCATTCTGCCTTGTATCAAAGATTCAGGCTGCTGGTGGTGGTGTAATGGTGTGTTTTTTTTTTGGTACACTTTTATCCCCATTAGTACCAATTGAGCAACGTGTCAACATCACAGCCTGAATGAGTATTGTTGCTCACCATGTACATCCCTTCATGACCACAGTGTAACCATCTTCTGATGGCAACTTACAGCAGGATAACGCGCCATGTCATGAAGAACAATCATCTCAGACTGGTTTCTTGAACATGACAATGAGTTCACTGTACTCAAATGGCCTCCACAGTCACCAGATCTCAATCCAATAGAGCACCTTTGGGATGTTGTGGAACCGGAGATTCACATCATGGATGTGCAGCTGACAAATCTGCAGCAACTGCATGACGCTATCATGTCAATATGGACCAAAGTCTCAGAGGAATATATTTCCAGTACCTTATTGAATCTATGCCACAAAGGATTAAGGCAGTTCTTAAGGCAAAAGGGCGTCCAATCCGGTACTAGTAAGGTGTACCTAAAAAAGTGGCAAGTGAACGTATCTCAAATTCACAGTAAATTCAAAATACTACCTTATTATTACAAAGTATTAAATTACTACTGTTATATTATGCATTTAGACCAACCAAGCAGACTATTTGAACCAAGACGACTTCAACATGAACCAAGCAGACTATTCAGTGTTTTCTGCAAAATGAATAATATTTAAGTATTATTAAAGTCAAAATACACAGTTAACAGTCTGCTTGGTTCATGTTGGGCCACATCTTTTGGGTTCTCAGGTCATGCAGCAGCGTTTCACTATAATATTTATCCCTCTTTATTAGAGCATAAAATTGCTTGCACATGCAATGTCAGTTTCGTAACAGAGTTGAAAAGTTCAATATGAAGAAGTCATCCGCCATCTCTCTCGCAATGCACTTTTCAAAGGAAAATTCATGCAATCGGCCTTTTCAATCTAGAGTAGGAATTCCCAAATAAGCCCTTTATTTTCTAGCACCCGAATGCCTGATAAAGTGTTGAGTTGAAATAAACTCACTTGCCGCTCCTGTCAAGGGACTGTTGCATTCTCAACTCAATTCCTTTCATGCTGACAGAGTTTTGACAAATTAATAAAAGCGCCGTTGGTTCCCTAAGTGACTTGCAGGAGGCCAACACTTTTTGACAGAATCGCACAATTTTTTTGCACATTTCTTAATTAGGATTGTCTGTATCCCTTGTGAATGCAAAGTTTAAATTTGTTTTGGAAGCTAATTACAGATATATCTGAAACCGCTCTAGACTCTTAACCCATGGGTGAGTGTGTATAACAGGATGAAAGTTTTTAATAAGACTCGAAACTAAATCTGATTTGCATTCCTATGCATTCAGAAATCTAGCTTTTATTTTTGGTTTAGATAAGAAGCAATAATTAAAGAGAGTTCATGCAAATTTTATATGAATTATTTAGAGCACGAAAGAAGATATTTTGAGAAATGTTTATTTGGATCCCTCTTCATCTTCATGTGCACTTACAAATTATTTGGTGGCTTTAAGTATTGGAATAATAATAAAAAAAACAAACATTGTTCACCCCCTACCCCCGAAAAAAAAAACATACTTATCAATAGTTTATTGTTAGCCATTAGTATACAGTATGCAAATTGCAAAATGGGAGGGATTTGGATCCTATTGTAACATCAGGAAATAAAAAAAGAGACATTGTCTTTATATTATGCCAATATGACTGTGCTCACAATATACCTACATACAAATCTGTCCAAACAACTTCTAAAAGAAGATTTTCATCATATGTGCCCATTAATGCTTTTACTGTCATGAACAAACAAAGAACAATTCGTTAATTACAGTATTTGTTCATGTTGGTCGTTCATTGTTAGTTCATGTTAACTCACGGTGCATTGACTTATGTTAACATACATTAATTGAGATTTAAATAATGCATTAGTAAATGCTGAGCTATGATTAATAAGTGCTCTACACGTAATATTCATTATTAGTTCATGTTAGAAATGCATTAACTTATGAAACCTTATTGTAAAGCGTGACCACACAAACAATAACAGGCTGAAGTTGTTTGTGAACCCTCTGGTTTCGTTGTGTTCATGAATCATGTCGTGTCCAGACTCAGCGACCGCCTTATGTAAGTGCCGTGGGCTGGACCCTCTCAGGAAGACAACAGGAGAAATAGTACAAAAGCCTGAGGTAAAGAACAAAACAAAACAAAAATGAAACCAGTCATGTTGGCTGGAGCCTTCACGAAATTGCCTTATCATTTCATTAATATATTTTGGAGATGTAGTGTCAGTCTGAACGAAATTGGTTCTGAAAGCTTGGTCGTAGACTGATACATGCCTAACCATGCATTTCAGTGGCTCTGAACATGCTCATGCCATTAAACCACCCACGACAAGCTCTCCACTGTCTGAATCTGCATACGGCGTAGGAGGCTATTGTGTGGCCACGTAAATAGCCACATTAGACTCACTGCTGCCCTTTGCATCTGCATAAAAATGAACAGTTGTGTGGCAGATGCTGCAGAGCTTTAAAAGAGAAATTTATACAAACAAACTGTCTTGTTTGTGTTAATAAATTCAAGACATTTTGACACTGTGAGTGACTCGAATGCGCTATTTCTGTGCTTTACACACCATAATGCCTTTCTAAAACTGAAAGAAATTTGGAACACAAATAATCTAATCAAAGAGATTTGTTTCCCTCTATTCCCAATATTGTTGGTTCTTCCAAAACTCAAAAAGATTTAAAAAATAATAATTTCATCTAAATGATTGAATAGAAAAATTATAATAACATAAAACATTTAATAAATAAATAAAATAAAACATCTTATAAATGAATTAAAATAAAACATTTAACAAATGAAATAAAACATTTAATACACGATATAAAATAAAACATTTAATAGAATAAATAAAATAAAACATTTAATAAATTAAATAAAACATTTATTAGATTAAATAAAATATTTGATAAATAAAATAAAACCTCTAATGAATAAAATAAAACATCTATATCTATAAAACATTTAATAGAAAAAACTTAATAAATGAAATAAAACAAATGAATAAAATAAAAAATCTAAAATAAAATTGAATTTAAAAACATTTTATAAGTAAAATAAAACATTTATTTGAATAAAAAAATTAAAAACAACATCTCTACATGTAACATGCTCAATTTTCATTGCAAAGGGAGACATTGACTTTTACAAAGTAGCCTAGCAAAGCCTACAGCGAACAAAGTTTGGGGGACTACAAAAAATTACATCTGGGCTAGTAGGATCACAAACGCTTCAGGTTACGTGCATTCACCACACACATACACCCGCGCAGGGGTCTGGCCAGAGACGTTTAATGTTATAGCAAAGAAATCTAAAATGCCATCCAAACGCTGCAATTTTTACAGCGCTTCTTCTGTTTCTTTATTTGGGCTTCCAAAAAACACAGCACAAAGAGAGAAGTGCCTACAGTTAAATTTTAATTTTGTTCTAGAGAATTATGATAAATATATAGCTAGAATTTGACAAAGAACAGCTTCCAGAATCTCTCCCAAATCAGTGCTGGAATAGGCTAAAAACTCCTCCAACCATAAAAGGTGACGCTGTGGATTGTGAGCCACAACCTGTAAGTATTTTTATTTGTTAAAATTGATCAACTACATGTAAACAATGGGAAATGCTGTTTGGCAATGTTAACAATTAAGCTACAAATTCCTATTTTTAGGTCAAACACCTGTAAACACCCACAATCTTGTTCGACTGACATAGCGCGTGCTATTAGAGGCGTGATGCTTCAATGCCGAATCTCAGCACATTATGTTAGCTAACCACTTAGAGCCTCTTGAGGGTGGGCCTTTCAGAGGAACTAGGAAATACGACAGTCGTTTTCATGTTAGCGGAGTAGCTGTGTATAGTCAAAGTAAGATATATGAAGCATGAGCACACATTGCTTTGCATCTTATAAACACAACCAAGCCTTAAAAATACACTCTAGACCACTCATTAAATATACCGAACTTGCAAACATAGACAAAGTGTTCACATGAAAAATTCTGAACATAGAAAACCAAACAAGTGAGCTTGTCATCTTTTATGATTCATACATGTGCTTTTGTAAGTATGTGGCTTTTTCCAATCCGATTTGAAATGTAAAGGATTTAAAAGGCTTTTCTGTGATATATGATATTGAGCATCTCGTTTTTGCGAGCGTTCAGCAGAGCGAGTGCCCAAAGCCTGTGCTGATATGAGTATATGGAGAACAATAAATCCATTTCTATTCTTGGGACAGGCAGTTGGTGTATCATTCTTTATAAGCTGATATTGCACTCCTCCACGGCAATTGTTCCCTCTGATTGCTTTCAGCGCTCTCCACAATTGTGTATCATCCTATCATTCCATAAGTAAACATTGGGAGATGGCCGGGCGATGTTGCTGTATCGTGAGGGGAGGCAGCAAAGGAAATTGCTAAGGCCCTTTTTCAAAAACCTCCCATCTCATTACATTCCTGCTGGGCTCAAACAGCCAAATAAATGTGTTGCTTATTGACTCAAGAATGGTAGATTTCACACTGCCTTTTTTTGATGGATTTTGTTTGTAAGATCCAATATCTTTCCGGGCTGTGCTTGGCCCATATATTTCACACACAAACTTCCAGAGAGCTGTTATAGTATGTGGTGAATGTGTAGTACTGTATATAGTGTTGGCTCAATGTGATGGTTAGCTACATGTTGGCCACCATCTTGACATTGGCATTATTTTCTTCCCAACAACAACATGATGAAGATGGTCTGATGAAGAGCCGGTGTGCTCAAAACATCTCGCTTTGTGATAGCTTTAAGTTAACCTTCCTATCGACTTCAGGTCAAATCTGACTGATTTACAACTTACAACACTCATTTATTTATTTTCTTTTCGGCTTAGTCCCTTTATTAATCTGGAGTCGCCACAGTGGAATGAACCGCCAACTTATCCAGCATGTGTACTCAGCATGTGTGGGAATACACTTCAATTCCCACACATACACTACGGACAATTTAGTTTACTCAATTTACCTATAGCACATGTCTTTAGACTTGTGGGGGAAACCAGAGCACCAAGAGGAAACCCACACAAACACGGGGAGAACTAGCCAACTCACCTAGGCGGGGTTCAAACCTTCTTGCTGTGAGATGATCGTGCTACCCACTGTGCCACAGTGACACCCTAAAACACAAATATTGTGGTTTACATCAGTTTGCCTCAAGACCGTATAATATCCTCCACACCATGCACTGGAACACATAGAAAAAGAGATGATCACCTCTTTCATTAAGTTTTGAGTGTTTTAATCAATGTTGTTACACCTGTGGTGTTCCTGGTCAAAAGTGACCGCCATAAGATGAATGGGTATCCAGACTGTATTCATCCATCAGACAGAAAACATCCCCATACACACCCTAACAGACTGAACATGTCTTTTGCAGATACACATCTCTTTCCCGCACCTATGTGCTGATCCTCTCATGTGATTACCTCCATGTTCATTTTATGATACGTTTTCACTGCCGGCGAAGCAGTGGCGCAGTAGGTAGTGCTGTCGCCTCACAGCAAGAAGGTTGCTGGTTTGAGCCTCGGCTCAGTTGGCGTTTCTGTGTGGAGTTTGCATGTTCTCCCTGCATTCGCGTGGGTTTCCTCCGGGTGCTCCGGTTTACCCCACAGTGTATGTGTGTGTGTGGATGTTTCCCAGTGTTGGGTTGCAGCTGGAAGGGCATCCGCTGTGTAAAAACTTGCTGGATAAGTTGGCGGTTCATTCCGCTGTGGTGACCTCAGATTAATAAAGGGACTAAGCCAACAAGAAAATGAATGAATTTTTACTGCCTATTTGTATTTTCACTGCAGTTATTTATGTCTATGAATTCATGTTAAGCATTAGTTTGAGACATTGTTCACCGCGAAAGAGTGTTGAATATAAATTAGTTTTTAAAGAGTTAACTTAAGAGCAGTTAAAACAAACTGGTCAATTTTGACCGAGAACACTAAAGTAAGGGGCGGAAGGTGAACTCGACAGGGTTGAAGTTATTATTTTTGTGCTTACTTTTGTGTCGCCTTCATGAATTTTATGAACAAAACATTGCAGAATAACAGGAGTGTCAAAATCCAACATTTTTTTTGTACACACAACGAATCTTGATAGAACAAAAACAATATGGTAATTTAGCAATATAATAATATGATCAGTTCTGTGTTATTCTTTAATGTATAAACTGTAAAGCATTACATTTTTAGATAAGATTGCTAAGATTTTTCATTAATTGTTGTACAGCGTCATTTTTGTATAAATATTGTTTGTTCTGAATCAGTCGTTCATTTCCTTTTTTTTTATTTATCAGAGCCTTTATTTGTCATTTAAATGAATTTACAAAGCATAAATAGTCCTCACTTTAGATGGCTCACAAAACTCTGAGTTTGTTAAAACATTTATTAACATAGAGAGTAAATATGACTATTTGCCTGAAAAATAAGACGTATAAATGTTTGAATAGTTTATTAATCATTTACTGAAAAACCACCAACTACTGTTAAATTCCTTGAATAATGCAACACGTAATTACTTAAACTTCTCCATAAACTCCAACTGGTTCAGAACCATGCAGCTTGTGTCATCTCTAGGACTCCATCTCATAAGATTTCTTTTAGCTTTGCGGCTCCTCGACTATGGATCTCGCTTCCTCTGGATCTAAGGAGCAGTGATAGTCTTCACACTTTTAAATCACGTCTCAAGACCCATCTTTTTCAGCAGGCTTTCTTTTGACTATCTTTTATCATGTTATTTTATACTCACAATGTGTTTGTACCTGCAACTTTTTACATGTATTTAAAATTGTATTAATTATTTTCATTTGTTCTGTCATGGCTGTTGATGTTTGTTAGGTGATCTTGGGTGTCCAGAAAGGTGCTATTTACAAATAAAATGAGTTCTTATTATTATAATTAGTAAAATGAATCAATACAAAGCATGAAAATGCAGTCATTAAGCATGCTATACATGCTTTAAAACTGCTTACTTTTGTCTATTTATGTAGCGTTAATGCCTAGTAAAGGATCAACTATTTGCTGCCTAATAAATGCTTAATAGTGTACAGTTTTTATAACGTGTTACTGAAATTTCTCTAGTCTGAAATAAGAATTTGTAAAACTTTGTGGCTATAATTATAGCTCCATCCTTAAACGGTCCTTCTTAATGCTTGATTGGAGGCAGCACTGCCTTTCTAAAATTCATACAGTAAGGCAGAGTACAGAGTGAACACTATATAAATATGAATGGTGTATTGATAGTTTTCACGTCGTCACACTATGCAAAACATTACTATATCCCACTGACTGCCAAGCCGCAGGCTTAAATATATATATATTTTTTTTATTTTATTTTTTTTAGCCAAATAGTTGTTGTGCAATAAGGTTTAGCTTTACGAACCCACTTGGAGACACACCTGAGCTACTGTATGCTTCTACACAATTCCTTCAGAGAAAATACAGATAGAAAGGAGAAATTTTATAGATTTGTGCCGAAAGGTAGCATCATTGACCCATACCAATCCATAATACTGTCAGTGTGTTTGTATGCTTTTTATACCTGTTCTATTCTAACTTGCAGATCAATGCAAGTAAAATTGAAGATTTAACATTGGCAAATATTAAGTAAAAGAAACCGACACCAAAAATAAAAGCATACTTGCATGCTATACCGGGTTACTAATGATTAAATGGCTGAGGAATATCTGCTAGCACTAGAGATATTGCTCCTCCTCATACTTACTGTAAGCCTCTACATCAAAGTTCCCGAAAGCAAAGAGATTGGCCAACTCAGTCACCAGATATGAACATTAAGCATGTCTGGAGTAGGATGGAGGAGGCATTAAAGATAAATCTTGGTGAACTCTGGGAGTCCTGCAAGAATGCTTTCTTTAGCATTCCAGATGACTTTATTAATAAGTAGAGTCATTGCAGAGATGTATGGATGCAGTCGTCCAAGCTCATGGGAGTCAAACACAATATCATTTATTTTTCACTGCATCATAACTTTATATTCTACATTATTAGTTTATATTGTACATTATTTCTGTTAAGTGACAAGACTTTTGTCTAAGCAAGGTCAGACCTTACTGTCCTAATTAAATCATTAAAAATCAATGCATGATCATGTTTAATTTTGGTAAAGTAGGCGTAAACTAGAGGCATGTGCCTTTCATATAAGCCACTTCTGATACCAAATGATCAATTAGAAGTCAAGTTTTTATGTGCTGTTCCTAAAATTTGGATAAGCCACGAGACTGTCATGTAGTGTATTTCCTGAATCTGTCGTCCTATTAGCACACTTGAGAACATCAGCAGATACGTTAGGTCATCAAGGTGGTGTTTTCTTCTTTGCTTTAACATTCCTTGCTGCTTTTTCCATACTACATGTTGCAGTTTATTAGGCAAGTAAGGGTGGTCCTCTTGTTGAGAAGTTTGCTTGCAGGGTAAGTTAGACTCTATTTTGTGCTGGTAGTTTTCATCTCCTTTCCCAATGTTCGTATTCAGTGCATCCTTCAGTCCCCCTTATCTGCTTTTCACCAGAGGAGCATTTATTTATTTGCGACAGCTTGGAAATTGGGGTCCATGACCGTAACGGGTATAGACTCCCGTCTACCTGTGCTTTCGCGGTTCCCTCCGACTGTGCGTAATCAAGTCCTGTGTAAATGCAGTGACACGCTTTGACCCCTTTTACAATCCGAAAGTGCTTCTACTTGCTACTCAAAACTCGACAAGCTTTGACAAAACCATTGACATCAGCGCTGAGTCATTCCGCTGTAATCCTGGGCCGGGGGTGTGAGGTAGGAATTGGGGGCTTTTTCATAATGTTTGCTTTTGCCGAGCAATTCTCCTCTGGCCTGATAGCATCGAGCTCCTGTGTAAATATTGCGCAGTGTGTCTTCATTTGAACCGATGCGACAACACTCATGGTGCCACTGGGAACATGATTAAGAGATTAGTTTTCTTGTTAGATGCTCTCTGAAGACAACGGCACAAAAGAAGCACAGTCAAGGTACATGCTGTGCAGCGCACACCAACATTTTCCCCCATGCCCAAGAGACGCTTTTATGAGACAGCTGGATTTTGTGTCATCACGCTGGACCGAGAGCATCTCGAAAGCTTGATTACAGAATGTGAGCCAGTCGTGAACCAGACAGACGGCCCCTTGCGGAAACACATGGCGCTTTTGGCCGATGGCACCCTGTTGCCGTAGTCTGGATTCTGTAATAGCAATGGCTTATTTTTTTTTCTGGCGACTCTCCCAGCGTTACTCTGGCATGTATCGCAGGGCAGAATGCTTGGCTGTGTTCTGAATTGCTCATTACATTCCCAGAGGCAAACATAGGCCAACCCAAAGATACAAACTAAGACAGACGCAGCCGACAGCAGGGAGCACCCCCCTCCAACACACACACGCACACACTCATACTGCACGGTGACTGCTCACATTTCTCTTGCCGCTAGCATGCAGTCCTAAGACCCACTTGCTGATAGCATTCCATTAATTCAGTGTGTTGTGAGCAGGGATGTACAAAACTGGCTGTTTTAAAAACAACCATGAGGAATCTTTATGCAGTTGGGCTGTTTTGAGGTTCTGTTCCTACACTGGACATGTTGCTAGCTTTTTTATTTATGTATTCTTGCTTTTGCTAATTGGTTGGCTCAACATATTTAGCAATAACATAGTTTTTGATCAGGCAGGGTTATGATCTTGTACAGAGGCTAGCTTTGTGCCATCTTTTCTTAGTTCTTGTAGCTCTAAAGAGAAAAAAAGTATTGCTTGCCAGCTCATTTAAATAACAACAGACCTTTAAAGTGAATAACTCACTAGTAGACAACTTTCCAGAGAAACTCTGACTGTGCTAACAGCGATAGCACAGCATGATAATTAGTGCACTGCTACTAAAGGTATCAAAAACAGAGGACATCATATAAGAAAATGATCTGCATAAACAAGTTGGCCTTACTTATTGATGTGTGAATTGTTAGACAATTTAATTGTTAACTGTTTACAAGTGTTGCTTTTTAAACCACATCACAATTAGCATATGTAAAGTTTGTCTCAATTAATTGTTGTCACTGCGGTTGCAGGAAAACATCATTAAATTTCCAAACTAGAATGTCGACAAGAAGTAACTACGTAAACATCACTCCACTGATTTCAAAAGGCGCACTAATGACAGACGTCAGAGGCGTCCTTGTTAGTGCACCCACTTCCCATGCATTAATTGCTGGTTCGAATCCCATATGGAGCGGGTTTAGAAAAACTGGAGATGTTACATTTGTGCAGAGATCTGGATGGGATTGAGATTTAGGGGACGAGAGTAGCAGAGGCCAACATGTCAGAACTGTGCAGCTAAACCTTACTTTGTTGAGTAACAAAGTAAGGCAAGGCAAGTTTATTTCTTTAGCACACTTCAAACACAATGGTAATTCAAAGGGCTTTACATAAACAACAATAAAAGACACGAAAATAAAAGCGATTGAAGTAATTAAAAATTAAAAACAGGTTAAAATGTGTTAAAAACTGATTGTAATAGTGCGATCTGTCAAACGTAGCGCAGTGCTCATTCTGTAAAAGCAGAGATAATGTTGAAATATTCAATCAATTCCATGCGTGTTCAAAAAAAAAGGTCAGGAGAGGTTTTTCTTCAATGTCAAAACTCGTAACAATTTATTGGATACAAATTAATAATTTGATTCACAGAATTCCGTTATCCTCAATGTAATACAAAAGTTACATTAAGGAGGTGCGCAACAACTTTCTTTGTCTGACTTCAACTTATATAGGCAGCTGATATTAACAGGTGGAGTTTAGTGAAATTCGTCATTTGTCAATCATTGTTCAGTCCTCCATTGGCCGCACCCCAGACATAAGTCCTCTTTTTCTACAAATTCTCTGCACAACAATAAAAGCATAAAACTTTCTGTGCTCTGTGTTCAGTTTTAACACCCTTCTTCAGACAGGAAGTTTCTGCAGAGCTGAATTTAATTTTGGACCAGCATTTATCTACTTCTGCAAAAATGCTAATTAGTATGCACATCATCTCACACACAACAGTAGAAGTTCAGTTAATATATTACCCTTACATGACCAATACAAATAATTGTTTGATTAAAAGAAAGAGACAAAAATAATAAAAAATGTATTCCTATTTTCTAACACTAAACAGATGTGTTTTCAGTCTTGTTTTGAATGTCCCAAATTTTCTTGATCCTAATGATCTGAGTGATCTTTTATGTGTGTGTGTTTCTATAGCACATTTCAAACAAAAGATAATTTATAGTGCTTTACGTAAACAATAATAAAATAAATACAAAAATAAAATGCTTAAAACAGATTAAAACAATTAAAAATGTGTTAAAACGGGTCAAAAGAATGATAAAAGAAAAGTCATAGTCGCGCGGCCTGTCAGATGTAGTTTGCATTCAGTGAGCATATCTGTAATGTATTGAGGTCCCAGGCCATTTAGTGATTTATAGACACGTAATAATGCTTTAAAATCTGTTCTGAAAGTAACTGGGAGCCAGTGTGAAGACCTGAGGACAGGTGTGATGTGCTCTGATTTCCTGGTTCTGGTCAGAAACCCTGCTGGTGGTAAAAGCATGAACAAGTTTCTCAAAGTCTTCACTGGAAACAAAGCATCTAATTCTTGCAATGCTTTAAGATGATATAATACTGATTTACTTACTGCTTTGACATTTAGATCTGATTTCAGAATCACACCAAGATTCTCCACCTTATTTTTTGTTGTTAGACCCTTAGAGCCAAGGTGTGCATTTACCTTGAGCAGTCTCAAGAGACACACCAGTGTGTCCTTGTTAATGCACCCATCTCCTATGTCTTAAAGGGATAGTTTACCCAAAAATTAAAATGGTCAATAATTACTCTCCCTCCAAACACTGAGACCTTTGTTTATCTTTGGGCAAAAAAAAAAAAGATATTTTGGATGAAAATAGGATGGATAGACAGCAATGGTCCTGATTTAAAAACAGGCCTAAAACATTGTCAAAATAGTGAACTGTGACAGGAAACTTTAGTAAATTTGTTATTTTTGTTTTGTTTGTGCACACACAAGATCAATTTTGTTACTGAAGGCACATAGACAGTTTTGAGGATTTTGTTTGGTACTTTGAAAGAATCTGGACCATGCTGTCTGAAGGATGAGGTACAATAGATCTCGAATTTCACCTAAATTAATTTGTATTCTAAAGATGAAGGTTTCAGGGGTTTGGAACAACATGAAGTCGAGTAATTTCATAATTCATTTTTGGGTGAACCATCGATTTAACACTGGAGCTACCAGATATAATACTAAAATCACCATAGCAGTCATTCTGACCGTTTTCATACAAGACGTCACATTTCCACATCCTATTTACATTTAAACTTCTATTAAAATATTACAATTAAGCTTTGGATGTCTGTCACCATATTTTATGAAGTCATTATCCCAAAAATAGAATACTTTATTTGGTAATTAAGTAATACAGCCTATAAATGTGCACGAGTTACTAGACGACCACGAAGGTCCATACCTCACTTTCATTTCCACTTTCACAAGCAGGAGAGCAAGGTTTTTTTTTCATGACACTAAAAATGTTATGAAAGACATGTCTGAAGTAAAGTTATGATTTTACTATCAGCAGTTTGTTCGCAGAGGCACACATTCAAAGTCACAGGGAAAAGGGGCTGACATTAAAATGCTTGGTATTTTGGCCAATGTGATATAGTCAGAAGAAATACACTTGTGATTTGTAATTTTAGTCAAACAACAATGTTTGAATAAAAATAACAAATGTATACAAATTTAGTAAAAGTCAGGATATAGATATGTGGGTTTTATTCCAACAATTTCAAGTTATTTAATAACAAAATAAAAAACTGCTCAAAATGAGCACCTTGATAGTCCTTGTGTAAAACACCAGTTTGAATCTGAGCTTGTTTAGTAGAACCAGAGGTGTTACATTGGTGCCGTGACCCAGATGGGAGTGAGGTTCAGGGTAGAGGCCAAATAGAAGGCGGTGTGTAAATAAATCTCCCTCGTTTGGCCTCAAAAGGCGAGCTAAGGTCTAATGCCAGAGGCTTGACCTTTAACTTCCACCTACCATACTTTTTTGCTGGTTTAAATCCCATTTGTGCACAGTAGATGTTTAGGGAAGGTGAGTGTATGAGATGCCAGTTGGAGGTGTATGGATAAACCTTACTACCATGAGCTCAGGAGGCACACTAGTAATTGCTGAATTTTTTAGCATGGTTATCAGTGCACCCATCTCTGTGAACACTTGTTCACACAAGGTCTGTGCAATTTATTGGAATTCGGTTTTGATTTTAGTCTCCAACAATTATGAAATTACACATGTAATCGAAAATTTGATAAGTGTCTCTTAAAGTGACACTGCATACTGTATATTACTGCAGCATACTTAAAATTCATTTTATATCTTAAAATAAATACACTCTTTGTCATTGTAATACACCCTTTGTCATTGTATATCATCTTAATTACAATATTGACCAAAATAATTGTGATTCATTATTTCTGTCCTAAAATGCAGCAGTTCCTCACTGATGTGAGTTGAGTGAAGAGGTTACATCAGGATAAATGCAGTCCAAACTGAATTTTGTGCTTAATACATTTAGCCAAATGAATAAAGCGATATGTTTGCAGACGGCATCAAAGTGAGTCTCTGAATTAACCAGAAGTCATCTTGCTGCACTGGGGCGGCTTGGGATTTCTTGAGCGTGAACAAATGGATATTAATTCATTTTGACTGCAGAGAGATGGCATGTCGTGTGCTCCAGAACCCCAGGATGTGTAGGGCTTTAATGAAGTGCTGGTAAAAGAAACCAAAAAAATGCAGACTCCCAGGGTCATGCTGAACATCAGCCACTGTATCAGAATTTAATCTGGATATGTCAACCAGGTTTTTGTGGATGAGCTCTTGAGGTTACAATGTTACAGCATGACACATTAAACTGGCATACAAGAAATTGTAAAATTATATACTTTATCTTTGCACTGTAAAAAATGCTGGCTTCCACACAATCGATTTGGGATTTAAGTTATTTTATTAGTTTTACATACATTGCATCCGGAAAGTATTCATAGCGTTTCACTTTTTCCACATTTTTGTTACAGTCCTATTCCAAAATGGATTTAATTCATTTATTTAATCAGTTCTACACACAATACCCCATAATGACAATGTGAAAAAAGATTTTTTGAAATTGTTGCAAATTTATTAAAAATAAAAAACCTGAAAAATCACATGTACATCAGTATTCACAGCCTTTGCAGTGAAGATCTAAATTGAGGTCTGGTGCATTCTGTTTCCACTAATCATTCTTCAGATGTTTCAGCAGCTTAATTGGAGTTTACCTATGGTAAACTCAGTTGATTGGATATGATTTGAAAATGCATACACCTGTCTGTATAGGGTCCAGGGTTGACAGTGCATGTCAAAGCACAAATCAAGCATGAAGACAAAGGAAATGTCTGTAGACCTGCGAGACAGGATTGTCTCGAGTCACAAGGCTGAGGAAGGTTACAGGAAAAATTCCTGCTGCTCTGAAAGCTCAAATGAGCACAGTGGCCTCCATCATCTGCAAGTGGAAGATGTTTGGAACCACCAGGACTCTTGCTAGAGCTGGCTGGACATCTAAGCTGAGTGAGGGAGTCGGGGAGGTGATCAATAACCCGATGGGCACTCTGTCTGAGCTCCAGCATTCTTCTGTGGAGAGAGAGAAATCTTACAGAAGGACAATCCACCAATCAGGTCTGTGTGGTAGAGTGGCCAGACGGAAGCCACTCCCCGCCTGGAATTTGCCAAAAGGCATCTGAAGCACTCTCAGACCATAAGAAACAAAATTCTCTGGTCTGATAAGACTAAAGTTGAACTCTTTGGAGTGAATGCCAGGTGTACATTTGGAAAAAACCAGTTGCCACTCATCACAAGGATAATACCATCCCTACAGTGAAGCATGGTGGTGGCAGCATCATGCTGTGGGAATGCTTTTTCAGCAGCAGGAACTGGAAGACAAGTCAGGATAGAGGGGAAGATGAATGCAGCAATGTACAGACACATCCTAAACGAAAACCTGCTTCAGAGTGCTCTTGACCTCAGACTGGGGCGACGGTTCATCTTCCAGCAGGACAATGACCCAAAGCACAGTGCCAAAATATCAATGGAGTGGCTTTACAACAACTCAGTGAATTTCCTTGAGTGGCCAAGCCAGAGCCCAGACCTAAATCCTATTGAACATTTCTGGAGAGATCTAAAAATGGCTGTACACCATCGATTCCCATCCAACCTAGAGCTTAAGAGGTACTGCAAAGAGGAATGGACAGAATTCCCAAAGACTGGTGTGCCAAGCTTGTGGCATCATATTGAAAAAGACTTGAGGCTGTAATTGCTTTCAAAGGTGCATCAACAAAGTATCGAGCAAAGGCTGGGAATACTTATGGATATGTGATTTTTCAGATTTTTTTATTTTTTTTTATAAATTTGCAACAATTTAAAAAAATTGTTTTTTTCACATTGTCATTATGGGGTATTGTGTGTAGAATCTAGATGAAATAAATAAATTTAATCCACTTTGGAATATGGCTGTAACATAAAAAATGAAGCACTATGAACTCTCGAACTACTTCCGAGATGCACTGTATTAAACACAAAAAATTAAGTTGTCCCCTCAAAAAACTCAAGAATTGCTGTTTCAGCTAATTTTTTTTCATTTCATTTTTTTGAATGAAAAGCACTAAAATGGAGCAAACAGTTGTTAAATTAATACATTGTATTTGAATTAATATTTATAACATCTTGAAACTGCCTATTTTCCAAGTACAACTCGTTCCTATAAATTTATCATGTTCTTAGGTAGTCTGTTGTATTCCCAGCATGTATTTTTAGTGTGTAACATGCATTTAGCATTGTAGTACACATACTAATGAATATAAATGGCTGTTTTAGATCCAGAGGAACAAAAGGTGATGTCATTCTTCAGAAGAAGCTGCTTGTCTATTTATATTCGTTAGCTCTATAGGCGCAGTGTGCTAGCTGAAAATAGCTTTCATTATTTGGAAGTAGTGACTCAAAGCCTGCAGTAACCGCCAAGGCAGCGTTGATCTGCCATGCTTCATTCATTTTAAACAGATCATGGCATACATCGCTATACCATTCCTCTCTGTTAGCTTTCTTGTCTTCTGGTGTTCGGCTGCATCAGCGGTGTCAGCGCAGGTGTGCGTGACTGATTTCCAACACTGCCTTTATCTGCAGCGTCAGCTTATTTCCACTCCACAGCATTAGTTAAAGTGTGTCAGGCTTGTGTATGATGGGTTTCTCAAATTGTGCTTGAGGATTGTGGTCTTACATGAACCTGACATGAAATCCCTTCTCAGTCTCTTCTGCAGTGTAAAAAAAGGCAGATTGGTGCAGAATTGCAATGACTTGTAGCTTATTGGATTTTAAAAAGAATGACCAGGGCTTCATTTCCCAGCTCATGCAATTCATGAGCTCAAGTCTCATGGTCCTTGACCTCCTTTGGAATGATAAAGTGGCATCTATAGTTTCCTCTAATTCGAATATGCATAGGAATATTTAAATATAAATGTGTGTGCTTGCATAATTGGAGGGTTTCCAGTCTTTGTGCGCTCAGAAGAGAGCTTGATGTGCTCTTCATTTTTGGTAAACAGGAATGCTGCAGCCTTGCGTATTGGATATGAAAGACATTTACACGTGGCTTTGTGGATATTATTCACCCCTCCTGCAGGGCTAGGGAGCGTCTTTCAAGAGCTGTTTTTTTTTCCAGAAATTAATGTCTTCAAATAAATAGTAATAAATGTTTGGGTGGTGCGTTATTAAATAAAAAAATGTAGCAGTTTTCAATTTTAAATCAGTTCAAGAATGTGTAGACATTGCTATTACTTTATTATTAATATGATTATTAATTCATGAATGCCGTTGGGCATTTACATAACTGTGTCAATGCAAATGGTAACATTTAATGCATTTCCTAGTTCAATTACACAGCAATGGCATTTTGGAGAATTTAAAAATGTAAAATATATGTTCTAAAGTGGAGATTTTTGAAAACTAAACCATTATTATCTAAAAATGCTGACATCATGTGCATGTTTGACATCAGTGTTTAACCATGAGTGAGGACTTTACAACCAAAACAATGGCAGCCATGTTTCCATCTAGGGGGTGTAATGGATCACGGTTGATCTGTGATTTGTACGATTCAAAACCAAAAAGTTTTAGTACACTGAGGATTAATACATATATTTTTTTACCAGAAGATTTATCCTAAATTTGTAATGTTCACTAAGAGATCGCCTCATTGCATCATTCAAATAACGTATGTATGAAAGCATTGAGGCTTTCCTGTGAAAAATAATAATGCCGGAAGAAGTAAAGGTTATCTGGGATGTGGGGGGTTTCATTAAAGGTGTTTTCTGTCATTGCTTGTTTAGTAGGGTTGGGCATCTAAGCTATAATGCCGATCCGATACGCATCTCGATACAAAGAATACGATCCGATATATTAGCGATTCATTTGTGACATATTGCGATGCAACACGATACGATTCACACCCATATCACGATACGATGCGATATTTCAGCACTAACTAATTAGATCAAGTTTATGAGATTATGTGAAAGAGGATGCTGTGCCATTGAATGAGTTTGATTATTTATAAACCAAGCAAAACCAAGACTTTTTTTACAAACTGGCTTTTCTCTCAGAGCCAGAGTGTCAGTTTACAGTAGAGGGCCATTTTAGAACATATAGCACATATTATTTAAGTATTTTCAAGATAAACAGAATGTATAAGTGCAATATATATTAAAAAATATATATATTTGCACTCTTTCAACATAAATAAATTTAGCATTGCACAACAAGAATTGTGATTTAACTTTTCAACTATGAAAACAAGTTTTACAAAGATATATTTTGCCACTGATTATTCAAAACTTAAGGTCGTGAACTAGCAGTGTTATGCTGCTTTGAAACATCACTGTCACTGTAAACAACAGGCTAATAAAAATATAACAAACCAGCAATCTTCTTGCTGTGAGGTGGTCAAACTACCCACTGTGCCACCGTGACACCCAATTATTTTTATCATTATTATTATTAATATTATTATTATTATTATTAAATAAAAATTAACAGGAGGAGGTGTTTAAAACCTTCGTTCTCCGTGACACTAGGCTGAATATCTTTGCAGATGAACAATGCAATAGCATTCGTTATTGGCGTAGAGCGAGCAGAACTGTTGCGCATGGAAAAAAAAACTTTCAATGCTTTTCTCACCACTTTTGGAGCTGGTTGAAGCAGTGCGAAAGCCGGGAATGCAGAAACACTGGAAGATGCTTTCACAACAACACCGTGACGCCGCTTCAAGTGAGATATCAGATTAGTCGTACTGCCCGCGTATTTTACAGATGCGCGGCACATTTTGCAAATTGCATCTGTCCTGTCATGTCATCCATCCTTAAATCCATAATGTTGCTTGCCATACTTTAGATTTAAAACTCAGTGGGGAATAAAATGTTTGTTTTGCTTCTCGCGCTTTCTGAGGGCGCTCCACTAGCTTCATCCGCACACCTGATACACTGAGATGTAGTGTTTGCACATCCGCAAATCCGTTGCTAAGGCTTACTTTATGTAGGTCGATGAAATTATGCGCCAAAAACAGGTTGACAACACTTGTTAATAAATAAAAAATACATTCTATATTAAAAATATAAGCTGTATCTCGGAAAAATCGATGCATCTCGCAAAAACCGATGCATCTCGATTTGCTTCCAAAATTTCATTCATCCTCTGCTGCTCAACCGATGCACTCGCATCGTGCACGCGCATGACCGCGTATCGATACATATCGGTTAATCTTCCCATCCCTATTGTTTAGTCTGCATTAACGCATTCAGTTTAAGCTGCATGATTTATCATTAAAAGATCAGAATCTCAACACCCACGCAGAATAAATTATAAATGATGGTGATTTCTATATTTATGTTAATCCTTCGAATCGCTATATTTAAATCTGAAAATGCAAACATCAAGAAAGAGATTGAGTCTTTTGTTTTTTGAGTTAGTTATAAAGTTATAAAAAGTCAAATAACACCGAAGTACTGGAATAATAGTTTATAGTTTAGATAAAACCACTGATGTTTACAGTGAAGATTAAAATCACCTTCCTATGCATTTAACTTGATGCTCAAAAATGAAAGTTGTAGGCAGCAATATCAATATTTAACCAGCCATCAAAAATATGCCACTGAATAATTCTTAAAAATATGGCATATCTACCGATGAAACATGACATTTTATGAGTGAATAACAGAATCATTTATTGAAAATGAGACTACAAATTAAAATGTTAGATTTAGACTAATGACTAAAAAAACCACTATGTCATCCGAACTTGAAATTTGTGATGTTGCACCACTATTTCCACCTATTTTAATGGCCATTTTGGACAATAAAAACAAAGTAGGATACACTTAATATATAGGAAAAAATTTGCATAATTTGCAATGGACACACATCTACCGAATAAATTCCAACATTTACATAAAAAATGTCATGTGGTTTTGTTTTAACAGATTGTGATGACAAAAATGGACCCACCAGTGGACTGACCATATTGCACAACATCTGAGATGTTTTATTGGTCATTCAAAAATGCTTTAGCCAAAGTCTGTCAACAAAGGGGTTCATGCACCTCCAAAAGCTAGTTATGACATAGGGCTGGGCAATTTGACCTAAAATCTAAATCTCGATTAATTAAAGATTTTATCTTTATGATTAATAAATGATTATTTTATTGATTTAGTTAATGTTTTTGCCCTTACAGTTCACTGACAAGTTTTGTACAATAAATGTTACAAGTGAGAGATTTTTTGAATGAAGTGTGCATTCCTTGATTTTAAAATAATTCAAGTAAAGAAGGGAAAACGTACACTTTTAATGTACACTTTAACTCTTAATTTGCAAAATTAATTATTTTCAATGTTTTCAAAAGTAGAAAATATAATTTTCAATGTAAATAATAATTTTATCGTAATAGAAATTATGCCTTTTCAAGGCATCTCTGGCGCAGCTATCAATCATTGTCAATGTAATGCAACATGTAGTTACATTTTTCTAGAGGTGCGCGGGTATGCGACCACACAAAGGCTATGTCGGACCATACCCGTGCATTTAATGCAGAAATATAAATTAGCCTTAAAAGAGCGGGAGGGAGTTTCCTCCACATGTGGTAGGTAAATTAATTTAAATCAAGATTAAAATAAATTTGATCCAGATTAGCATTGATTTAGTTTATTTTTCGATTAATTGCCCAGCCTTATTATGACTGTTCCTTCTGTTTAATTTTTTGAGCCACAAATAGTAAATTCGCAGCAAAATTTGATTTATCTTTTTGATATTTGGTGCCAGTTTATTGCTAAGAAAGCATTTTGTTCATTGGATAGAAACTTTGCATCTTTGGATGGAAAATAAGTTAGTGGTGGAATAAAAAAATCAAATGTTTGCAGGTGCATAATTTTTTATTCGATTTTTTAAAATATAAAGTGACATCACCATCTACTGGCCTGGCATGCATTATACAGTATTTCTCTTTTTAGTTTTTCTGACATGACGATTTTCATCTGTACACAAAAATATAACACTTTAGTATATTTACTAAGCATTTTATAAAAAATATAATTCTAAAATACAATTGATTTTGTCATAAAATATAATTCTAAAATTTGATTTTGCTAATACATATTTTGCTCGTTTAGATAAAAAGATTGATCTTCCCCACAAACTGAACAACTTCATTATTCAAATTTGAGCTTTGTCCAAAGACACAGAATGTATAATGATATACAATAATGAAATAAAAATGTATACTAAATAATAAAATATTTAATAATAAAACAGTAGTCAACATTTAAAGTGGTTCAAATCCTTTTATCTAAGTTGTCCTAAAACTATTCAACAACACACCTTCTTGTCCTAGGACAACTTAGAAAAAACATTTTTGATCTGCTTTAAATGTTGACAACTCTAAATAATTTCTTAATTAATAATGCATACTGTTATATAAGAAAAGAAAAGTGTGTGTGTGCGTGCGTGCGTGTGTGTGTGTGTGTGTGAGAATAAGAATTTAATTCTGCAAGTGGCATTGGCAGTGCTCTCTCATTGGGATGCCCTCTGGCTTTCTGTCACTCTTGCTGCCTCTCCTCCTTTCTTGCTGCCTCCCAGTAGGGACCCATTTGGGACCCGGTGGGACTCTGGCTCGGCTCTGCTCTGCATGACTTCCATCACGGCTGCCTCTGGAGGCGGTGACATGGTCTGTCTAGCGCAAAGCCCTCACACACACACACACACACTAATGGCGCAAATTAGGTTCTGCTCTGGCAATGTCATTCAGCCCTAAAACAAGAATGCCCAAAGTTTCAGTTTGGACTACTCGAATGCCTGAGTGACATAGAAAAATTTGAGTCACTTCTGTCAATCTGCCTCATGGTGATTTCACAGCAGCATGTCACTTTGTGTTATTGTGTAACGCGTCTCTCTGCCAAAATGAGGCATGATAAAACATGCCATGCTGCACAACTTCCTGTGGTAGTACTATAGAAACCGGCTAGTTATCCACCAACTAATGGGGGATCAGTGTCGGGTGTAATTGACTAAAGCAAGCAAGTTAGTAAATTAACAAGCTAAGCTAACAAGTCTTATGTATTGTTTCTTGTAAATGAATGTTTAATTGTAATTTTTAATAATTATGACCAAGTAGAATTGTAATTTGGAAAAAAATATTGCTGCACAATTCCTCTTGGCATTGGCAAGCAGGCTAGTTTGCCTTCCAACCTAACTGAAAACAGTGTTGGTGATTAATTAACTAGTAGTAATGCTACTACTACTGTTTTAGACCTTAAACAGTAACTAGGCCCACACTGAATCAGCGAGCACAGAAATCCACAGATTTTTGGCCCATCATTGTGTCTGTTTATTTTTCTTGTGTAAATGTATATTTATTCTGTTTTTAAATAAATTTCAGTAATATTATTAACTAATATGAAAGTGTTCCTTTGATTTACATACAGTAATATTTTCTGTCTTTTAGTTGAAATATTATATTAGAGACTTGCTTTGTTTACCAAATAAGTAGATCTAGATGGATTTGCATTGTAAACATTAAATAAGTCAAGTCAACTCAAGCTTTATTGTCATTCTGCTAAATGTGTGGATATACAGAGGAACGAAATGATGTGTCTTGCAAGGACAATGGTGCTACATAGAATAATCATAAATACAAACACAACACTGGACAGAAGAGCTATTTTAAAAATAACCTATGCATAACTAACATATACTGTAAAACAAAATAATTCAAATTTTAAGGGTAAGACAGGTACAAACTGACGACATTGAAAGACATAAAAGTATCGTTTTGTGGGCCTGCGAGAAGCCGCTGCGTCTGGACGCACCGCCATCTTGGAATTCTAAAAGTTAAAAAGCTATTATTTTCTATTTCATATATTGAGTTTTTAGTTACAATACTCCCTAAATAATTGCGCATAAATACGCAGATTTAAAAGAAAATGTCTGCTGGTTCTATCTGGCCATTGTTATAACTCATACAGTAACAAACTGTTATCTGAGAACTTAAGGTTTTGACTTAAGGTTTTGACTTAAGGTTTTGGTCCTTACAATATTTATTGTTAATTAACAACTTTTTTTTCTTCCTGTAAATAAAGCATTCCCTGTAGGTTAAGAGAACATTCCCAAAACATTTTTCTTAAGGTTTTTTTTTTTTTAAGAAGGTTAACAGAAGGTTAGTTTTCATGACCATAAAGAACCTAATTTGGGAGCACTAGCATTTATAGCGAGGGAATGACATCTGATGCAGTACAGAGTTTGTTGTTGTCTTTGAAATAAGTTATTGATTACATATTATATATATTATTTACATAATGCTTTCAGCGTATTATAACAGCTTGTCACCTTGTGATAAGCACAGTTATTCAGCAAAATTAACATTAAAGTGAGCAGTGTTTGTCTGACAGGTCCATTTGTGATGGCATCCTCCCAATGGATATTGGATAAGACGAAATAGCCAAGCATCCAGCCTGAAATATACAATCTTATTGAAGCTGCAAGTAATTTTACAAGAGAGAAGTTAAAGGGGCCTACAAGTCTTTGGATGCCCACACTGTTGTTCTGTGTAGTCATGTGAGGTTCTGCCTAGCCAAAGACAAGGAAAGAAGACAGAGCTATACAAGGCCTGGGTAATTAATCAACACCAAGCAGAACTGCATTCTGACAGCGATACATTTCATTCTTAGTATTCTGTGTAATTACCCATATTTAACTGTTTTTGCTGAAATCACTGCTACAATCAAAAACGAGTAAAGTGTATGAATCAGCATAGGGCGAACTTACCTGATATAACATGAGAACTGCAGAGCATTTTTAATTAGGTCATCACTTCATTCAGCTCCCTTTTAGCCAAAGACGTCCACTGTTGGCATTAAAAGAATTTGGCATCTTACAGCAAAACATGACATGTTTGCTACCGGACTCTTTTTGCCCAGCCGGTAACCCATGTGATGTCATGTGACATAGGTTGGTAAGTCCTCTATAGCCCAATGGTTAGTGCGCCGACCAATGGTGTTGCAGCACTCTAGGCAGTCCCGGCTTGTGGACCTTCCCCCCCCCCCCACTTCACTTTCTGTAATCCTACTATCCTGTCAAATAAAGGCAAAAATTCCAAAAATAAACCTTAAAAAAATGTGTTAAACACAGCTAGTGTAGTACCTCCAGTTGCTTCTATTTGCAGTATATATGTTTTTAACTGAAACTTTAACAACTACTCAATGCTTACTAAATCGTTAGTCTAAATGTTATTAAAACTGGTGTTAATGAAGTGTAGCTAATAAGCGGTCATGCTACTAACTGCTTTAGTAATGTTACATTTATAGAAGTTTAAATAGCTCTTCTAGTTCCAGCTAGAAAAAAATTTGACTCATTAATGCCAAAGACCAGAATACACAAGACATGTCACTCGTATAGTTTTAAATGGGGAAAAGTGTAACGGTCAATATGGCAAATTTAGCCCTGTCTACAAGTACAGGAGCCAATCATCGATTAACTTGTAACAGATGTCTGCTTTTACGATAGTTTGGTGGTCAACAAACACACTGGAATCTCCGCAAACACTTGCTTTTATATTAATCAAGAGCACTTGATAACAATTTTTCAGCCGTGATGGAAGTCATGCAGAGCAGAGTCGCGCCACAGTCCCACCGGGTCCCAAATGGGTCCCTACTGGGAGGCAGCAAGAAAGGTGGAAAGGCAGCGAGAGTGACAGAGCATACTGCCAGAGAGGCATTTCAAAGATGGCCACCGAGTGAAATGTCTCGCCTTAAAGGAACTTTGTTAATGCTGCACTATTTGGGCATATCTGAAACAAAATGTAGGCCTTTTAAAAGGAAAACACACTAGTGTAAATAACATCTTTGGCTTAGTTGACCATCATCTCCTACCATCTAGCAACTTTTCAGCCTTCAAAATATGTTCCAGTTTCAGTCAGTGTCACAATGTTCTGTGGCCACTTTACCACCTTGAAAGCATTTTAACAGGGTTTAGCAGCCTGAGGGAAAACACACACACACACACACACACACACACACACACACACACACAGACACGCACGCACGCGTCAAGGTGACTCGCTCCAAGTGCCAAGGGAAGACCCTTCGACTCAGCCACATCCAGTGTCCCTCTCATATTGTTGGTTTATTTGGCTGCGAGCTGTTCTCAGTAATGCAGTTGGTCTCACCGGACGGAGCTCAAACATGTCCAGGTGCCCTTTTTGCCGCCCTCCACCAGGGTTTGTTGCTTCAAATAAAGCGTGACGCACTCAGGCACTTCCAGATCTCTGAAAGGTCAGTCTCTCTATTTTTTTCTCCCCTTGAAAAAGAAGACAAAGGATGTTTTTCTTCTGCTGCCCCAGAATTCCCCTGTCTCTCCACTGTTTCTCTAACCGTTTTTTCACAGCTGCCACTCAAACAGAGCCATCTTAGAGGTTTTAATGGTCAGGCTGAGGTGTGTTTCAAAAACATCCACATCTAAGGCTGGCAGAGGCCATTAGGAGCAGAGACAGCATTGTGATGTGTCCATTAACCTTTTTTTCCTCCCTAAAGAAGGTGGCAAGTTTTTTGGACTCGAGATTTCAAGGTCTCACAGTACTTACTCAAAAGCATTGTTTAAAATCTACCACACACAGGCTTTAGCGTACTGCCATTTGGAAGGTATTAATGCTTATCTTAGGCTCTGTTTACATTAATACATTTTAGCTTTAAAACGCATAAGTTCTACTATGGTTACATCATCCTTCCACACTAACCCAGAGTTTTCGATCCCTGAAAGTGGAGCATTTTGCAAATGTGCAAGTCCGTTTTCATTTTAAAACAATGCTACTGCGAATCAGTGTGGCCCAAAATGGAGACATCTGAAAATGGAGGTTTTGGAGGACATCTGATTGTGGCTTTTTCTCAATATCAAGTGAACAAAGTTCAGTCTTGCGTCCTTTCCTTGTAAGTTCAGACTTTACAAGTTTGATATGGAAAAGGGGGACATGTCCTGAGGACATGTTGGGTAAATCTTGGGGAAACAGTGCGCTTTATAATGTCATTCGCATCACCCTGGCTATGTTGTTTCACTTTCTTAACAATAAAATTAAAACATGATATTAGAAACTGCCTATTTTCATTTTGATATTAGCAACTTAACAGACACAATGTTGAGGGATCGTGTAGCAACATACAGGACGCATATGGTCATGGAAAAGTCATGGAATTTTGACATACCATTTTCTAGGCCTGGAAAAGTTTTGGAAAAACAGAAAAACCCACAAGGTTTTGGAAAATCATAGAAATTACATTTGCATTTAGTCACTTAGCAGACATGTTTGTCTAAAGCGACTTAAGCTGCGGTCACACTAGAGCTTTTCCTTGCACAATTCTGTCGTATTGTGCTGCGAAAAGGGGTGGGGTTAAACAATATGATTAGACATTAGAAAAAATTAGTGATTGTTTGATATTTTAAATTGAATATTTTAAATTATCTTATATTGGTCTCACGCAATCACCTGATGTGATTTCGCCGGTAAGAATTCACCAAGCTTGATCTTTCAAATACAGTGAAATGCGAAACGCGTGCTTTCGTTTTTGGTCTGCCGCATTCGCGAAACATACCTTCTCTTTTGCTGAATAACAGTTTTAATAATCAATAACGGCCATTTTAAAAGTAAACTTACAATGTTTTTACAATTTAAGAAATAAAGGCAATCACTCAAATGTGCAGAATTAATGTATGTAGTTAAATAAATTAACACGTTAACTTATCTTTGCGCTCAAACAAAACACGTTACCTGAGAACAAGCAATAGATTCAAAAGACTGAAGAGTCGTTAGATAGAGGCAAGATGAATTCAACATCGTGTTTAACAAATATAGTGAGATGAGATGCAGCGGTAGATCCTTGATGAACTGTCTGACGTATGCTGCTCTCACCTGGGGAGGTGTGCATAAAACATATGCCAGAGTAATTAGCGGTTCATTCTGCTGCGTCGACCTTTGATAAATCTAAGCCGAAGGAAAGAGTGAAAGTCATTATCGACCTAGTAAGTTGTTGTTCATTTCATGTCATCTTCGTCTGCTTTTCCGGGGCCATGTCGCTGGGGGCAGCAGTCTTAGGAAAGAACAGCAGACTTCCCCCTCCCTAGACACATACTTCAGCTCCTTCGGGGGGATCCCGAGGAGTTCCCAGGCCAGCCGAGAGACAGTCCCTCCAGCTCCTTCCGGTGGGAAATACCTGAAACACCTCCCTAGGTAGGCGCCCGGGAAGCATCAGAAGCAGATGCCCGAGCCACCTCAGCTGACTTCTCTCGATGTGGAGGAGCAGCGGCTCTACTCCGAGCTCCTCCTAAGTGACAGCTCTAAAAGGGTGTGCCCTGCCACCCTGCGAAGGAAACTCATTTCGGCCACTTGTATCTAAGATCTTATCCTTTTGGTCATGACCCAAAGCTCATGACAATAGGTGAGAGTATGAATGTAGATTGACCAGTAAATCGAGAGCTTTGCCTTTCGGCTCAGCTCCTTTACCACAACAGATCGAAACATCAACCGCATTACTGCTGCTGCTGCATCGATCCGCCTGTCAATCTCACATTCCATCTTTCTCTCACTCGTGAACTAAACCCCAAATACTTCTTCATGAGCGGTAAGGACTTTCCTCCAACCTGGAGGTGGCAAACCAACTTTTTCCAGTGGAGTATCATGGCCTCAGACTTGGAGGTGCTGATTCTCATCCCAGCCGCATCACACTCAGCAGCAAACCATCCCAGTGCATGCTGAAGGTCCGTGTTCGATGAAGCCATCGAAACAACCTTGTCTGCAAATAACAGAGATGAAATCCTGTGGTCGCCGAACCGGACCTTCTCCAGCCCAAGACTGCACTTTGAAATTCTGTCCATAATAATTATGAACAGAATTGGTGACAGAGCAGCCCTGCCGGAGTCCAACAATCAGTTCTAGTTCTGAGATACGTTTCATTTATTTTATTTTCGGCTTAGTCCCTTTATTCATCAGAGGCTGCCACAGTGAAATGAACCGCCAACTTATCCAGCATATGTTCCACACACCGTATGCCCATCCAGCTGCAACCCATCACTGCTAAACAATATGGCATAATGACAATTCTAATAAGTTTAGTTATGTATCTTTTATGCATTGAGAAAAAAAGTGATTATATTATGTAATGTTACATTATTTAATAACATCTAAGAATGTTATACAATTGTACAAATAGCAGAAATTATTAACATCTGAACTAAGAACCCAAAAACAATTGTGATTTAATAATAATAATAATAACAATAATAATAATAATAATTATTATTAAATAATAAATAACAATTCAATTATGACAAGTAATCTTCACACAATTTGCTTATAACATCATTTAAATCTGTCACTATTACTTTTCATCTCAGTGTAATATCTTTACAATATTAATGTCAGAGTAATTATGATTTATAAAAGCAAGATTTAGTTTTTGTTCTTTTCTTTTTCTTTTTTTATTATATGAAATCAGCTTTCATAAGCTACTCCTCAACACAGATAACATCTTTCTCTGTTTCTCAGCATCCACCAACCTCCCGCTGAGAGACTCGAGAGGAAAACAGATGGGAGAAAAACCCCACTAAAACTGAAAACAGGACAAAACATAAAAGGCTTGCACATTTAAGAGGGTCACATGTCCGCTAAAATTATACGATTCCAGCTGCTAGCTTCTGCTTCAATATTCAAGCCCTCATGGACCTCAAGAGCTTTCACTGAGGGACCGGCTTACGAAGTCAACAGTGAGTATAAAAACATTCCCGACACAAATCTCCATAACAAAAACACTCTATTCACATTGAACTCTTTACTTAAACCACAATCCTTTAGGAATTGTCGAGAGGCGTCACTAGTGCATCTACAGCTTATGAACTCCTCTTAATTCTTTTCTTCGTAGTTTGCACTTTCGAGATGATCCCTAAGCGCTCGGATCACTGGCAGAGTGAGTTTTGAAGCCATACAGCCGTAGTGGAGAGTGGAGGAAAGACCAGCTCGCTTTACAGAGTACGACTAACACACACACATGCACTCGCGTGCTCTCTTACACATCATCCCTCCTGTCACTATAACATGAGGACTGCAAGCTCACCACGGTAAGAGCACAAAAAGAGCAATCCGGCAGCGGGAAGAGGGACGATCTGGCTGGGATCTGGGAATCCGATGCTGCAGCCAGGAGCATCTGCAGGCTTAATTGGGCGATTCAATCCACACGCTGAAGCTGAGAGGAACAGACGGAAAACTGAGGACAGGACTGGCTGATGTGGACCAAACGCCTGTCAAGTTCCAGCCCTGGGTGAGCACGTTCATCTTCTCCACTAAATATATAAATATATATAAAAGGGGGTCACATTCAGTATGGCAAATAATAGATCATCCCTGTGATGAATGTTTGATTGGGAAAGCTGGGACCTGTGACTTGTCAGTATTTCAGTGGGTTGATAAGGATTTTAGGGTTGAATTGTTCATTTTGATCAGTTGCTTACTAATGCAACAGTGCCGCCTCTGAGTGGATTAATCACCTTTGCGGTGTTCATGCATACAAATAATGAGCCTCTTTATCTCACAAGTTCCTTTTACGTCCTCTTTTAGGTGATTTGAATGAGATCATTGAGATTCTGTGATCATTTACTGGATTTGCTCTTGTAGGTTCATGTTATGGCATGATATGTGATGGGATATTATAAGACTGACTGGAAAAATAAGTAGGGGAAATGAGGGATCAGGGAAAGACTTGAACTTTGGTTGCACAAACTGCGCTACACGTCGGAGCATCTGCCCATAAGGCTTTCAGCTCTACAAGCCGATGCTCTAATGAGGAACGGGATAAACGGGAGACGCTTTAAAGAGTCTTTATGTAGATCTTTTCTCATTTATAGAGAACGCATCTGTCCAAAAATGATGAAAAACTGCAGGGGTTGATTCACACAGAGTGTATTTTTTTGTGCAGGGCAGTGAATGGAGGAAGAAAGGCATTATGTTTTGAATATTCAACTAAGTTTAGCTTGAGGGATGATTATGGTGAGCACATCTGTACATAAAAGGACAAAATGCTACAAGGGTGTATTCAAATAAAATGGCAGTGATATGACAGAAAAGTACATCTCGAGTCTAAATTTAACAGAAGTGACAAGCTTTTATGTGACAAGTTTATAGTGACACTGCAAGTGTTTATTCACACATCACATTTCGTGCTTAAATGTGACATGAGGGCAGAGGGAGGCATCTCAAGACTACGTTAAAATTAATTTACATGTTTATAGTGATGATGTCTATCTGAAATAGACAAAAGAAACAAGGATTTGTTTAGACTGAATGCATTTTTTTGTTTAAAATGTGACAGGCATGGCAGTGGAATGCTGCATGTCTTTGACAAATGACAAGTGGTGAAAGATGTGTTTTTGCATTTGCAGTGGAATAAAAAAATTCAACATGAATAGATCATGAATATTTCCGTTTCGTTAGAGTGCAGTGAGTGCACTATTCTGTGCTTCTGAATAGCTGTATTTCAATTTCTGTCATGTTTCGTGTGGTGCAAATAGCCAAATTGCTTATCACTGCAAATCTAGTCATGCAAGCATCTTGTTAGGACATGCGTTTACAATATAACCTGCTCACCTAATGTTTACGTTCGTAATATTTATATTATTTTCTAATTGATAACCTCATGTGGAACTCCGAATCTGCATCCCATTTCGGAGTCTGTTACCGTCCACCCAAGGTTGCATTTCAGTCACAAACTCATACTTTGAGAGCCTTTCTGAATGAATGAATGAATGAATGAAGGAAGGATGGAAGGAAGGAAGAAAGGAAGTTTTCCACCAAGGCAACTTGGGGTGCTTAATTATAATTGGCTAAACTGGCATTGAAGAGAACCAAAACAAAGACAGATGTTCCGGCACAGAAAACACATTTTCACAGCGGAATATCTGACTTCAGCCTTGCTTTACAGATAGACTTGGCATGTTTCTTAAATATCTGCAAACATATTATGGTATTTTTATGCTTTAGAAAAGTCAAAAGCTTACATACAGCATCTTTAAGTTTATATTGATTAAGTAAGTCCAAAAAAAATATTAAAAGTTTTTTTTTTTAAATGTATAAATTAAACTTAAGGGCCAAGTAAATAGTGATCATCATGTCTATTTAAAAAGCAACTAATAGTAATGCAAAGGTTGAATGCAAATGGAGTGCATTTTACACAGTACAAAACGATGGATAGTGAAATGAAAAGGAAATCGAACTGACTTGAGCGACAAGCAGTAGTGATAGTTCCACAAAATAGTGATCTGTTCTAGAAGGGCAAAATAAAAAAAACCTACAAGGGTTGATTTACAGTAAATACTGTTTGTAAAATAAAAAGAATTTAGTGTGTTTAAAAATGCAAGAGACAGGGCAGTGGAATGGAAAAAATAACATCTTAAAGCTACGATTATCAGAGAAGTCATAAATTTGTGTTTTTGGGTCATGTGGTTTGTATGTACACTTATACAGTTGAAGTCGGAATTATTAGCCCTCTTTGATTTATTATTTTTTTTGAATGACAATTTTTTTTTAACAGAGCAAGGATATTTTCACAGTATGTCTGATAATATTTTTTCTTCTGGAGAAAGTCTTATTTGTTTTATTTCTGCTAGAATAAAAGCAGTTTTTAAACTTTTTAAAAAACATTTTAAGCCCCTCAAAATTATTAGCCCCTTTAATATAGAAATATTGCTGAAGTGTTCATTCGGAATTACTTAAGCACCAGTAAATACATTTTTATATCTGTAATTTTTTATATTTACATTGCAATGTACATGTGCTAGTTTTAAAATTATTTTGCATGACAACAGAAATTACTTATTTAACTTTTATGGTTGTTGTTTTTTCTTTCTTTGCTTTTTTATTTCAGACAGTTTTATTTAATTTTTTTCAAACTTTCTAAAAGGCTCATAATATGCACATGATGAGTTTGTGTTGGCCATATACTGAGAACCGAACTTCCAGAGACACTGAAAACAGTTATCATGAACTGCTCATGTCAGAAGCTCAGCACAGCGGTTCACTCTGAAACATGCTGTGTTTGCCATTTGATCATTTCTCTAAAACAGCGTATCCCAACCCTGTTCCTGAAGGCACACCAACAAGACACATTTTTAACCTCTCACTAATAAAACACAACTAAATCAACTCATCAGAAAATTAGAAAAGACTCCAAAACCTAAAGTTATTTTGATCAGTGCTTTCGAATTAATGCATAGCATGCAGCAGATGGTTCTTTAGGAGAGTCTATGCTAATTGTAACATATATATTTGTTATCGGCTTCCAAATATAACAAGTTATTGGTTTTTAGTATTAGACTAAATATCAGTACCGGTTCATTCCTAATAAGACAATTTACGGACCGTACCGTACCACTTTTTCATTGAAACTACTCTATTTACTTACCAACACATGACAAAACTTGTCTATTTTTAGTATTTTAAGGCGAGTTTTTTTTTCATGCACCTATCAATTATGGATTTGATTTTTTTTTTTCAGTGTACTGTAAATGAAATATCCAAAAAAAAAAAAAGAAACTCTTAAAGGGGACCCTTTAATTATCATTATGCCCTCATTATGCCCTTTTTTGCTAGATGCAAAATAAATCTCTGATGTCCCTAGAGCAGGGGTGGCCAACCCTGTTCCTGGAGAGCCACCCTCCTGAAGATTTCAGTTGCTACCCATATTAAACACACCTGAAACAATTAATTAGGACCTGAACACCACGTAATAATTACAGGCAGGTGTGTTTGATATGGGTTACAACTGAAATCTGCAGGAAGGTGGCTCTCCAGGAACAGGGTTGGCCACCCCTGCCCTAGAGCATATAAAGTTTCCAACATAGGCTCATTCTGAAAATGTAGCCCTATATACGTTTCTGGAGATCGAAAATGATGTAGCCAGAAGTACGTGTGGGTGCATTCCGTTTTTAAAATGAACGCTACAGGGCGATATGACGCCATTCCTTTGCGCATTAACAGCTGACCGCTTACCTCCGTATGGACAGCTTTCCCGCTGTTACCAGTTTGTCCAGTTAGCTCGTCATGTACGTCAGTGGAAGGGTTGACTATGATGACAGGGTTCGAGACAGTGTTCCAGAAAGCGGGTAAATAACCGGGTGAGAACGTGGTAAAAATCAGGTGAGGGATTTTCTTTTTCTGTATTGCTTTTGAAAACACTCTCAGTTGGGTTTAGGGAAGTGGATGGGCGGATCAATCGGTGCTTTTGAAAATACCATTGGTTGGGTTTAGGAAAGAAGGTGGGTGGGTCAGTCGATCAGTCAAACGGTCAGTTGACTGCTGCCTCTGGTGAATTTACGAGACAACAGCAAGCATGAATGGCACTCGTGAGAGAAATTTGAGATCTCACAAAGTGTACACAGCAGCCTCTGGTGGATTTGTGAAAACAAAAAACTGCAACTGGGATGTATTTTCCAGAGATTTATATAAAGGTACGTTTTTAGAATGAGTCTGGATTGGAAGTTTCACCACAAAATACTGCCAAAATAATGTTTTATAAATCTTTGAAACGGCCCTGTTTAGGCTTTGATTCAAATTGTGCCATTTTGATGACTGCCACTTTTAATTTAAATGAGAATGAAGTTACAGTCTTTTCGAGTGATGTGAAAAATCGAATGGTGGATGGCAGCTTCTCACTCAGGGTTGTTTAGGCTTATAAGGAAGAGATCATCACTAATGGCCAGGGCTTTCCACCTCCGATGACGTGTACAAAGGGAAAATGTCAATCACAGTGTCTCTGCAGACTGTTTTCATGAAGTGTGATTATAAGCAATATAATTAATACATTTTAGCATTAGAGGCTGGCAATAATCATGCACTGTTGCCACACCACTGTGTTTAAACCCATTTTAAAAGTGACTTTTGCATATTACTTTGTCCCACTTTATCAATTTACGTCTAGATTTTAATTTAAATAAATATTTTTTTTTAGTTGACGTGGGTTTTCTCCAGGTGCTCCGGTTTTCCCCCACAAGCCCAAAGACATGCGGCACAGATGAATTGGATAAGCTAAAAAATTGTCTGCAGTGTATGTGTGTGAATGAGTGTATGAGTGTTTCCCAATAATGGGCTGCACCTGGAAGTCCATCCGCTGTGTAAAACATGTGCTGGATAAGTTGGCAGTTCATTCAGCTGTGGCGACCCCAGAATGATAAAGGGACTAAGCCGAAAAGAAAATGAATTAATTAATGAATATTTTTAATTGTCGATTGTTTGAATCACAATCTGCAATGAATCTCTTATTCAGTTTTAGTCATATCTGCTTTCTAAACGTTTCACTGAAGGAAATGAGCTTATATGTTATGAAGTAATGACTTCACATCAATGACAAGGCTTTTTTTGAGTAATTAATAAACTATGGAAGCATTATGATCACCATCAGTTAATGTTTTTACCCTTTTCACCTGCCGTGCCTTGCCGTATTCTGACGCACTATGATCAAGCATCAGATTTTATTGTCCGTCCCCAAACACCCATTGAACAGAAATCTTTACATGGCTGTTTCATTTTACCATGCTGCTCTTGAGGTCTTTTGTGAGCCTTCATTCTTGGCCATACTGTACTCCGTCTTGACGGAATCAGCAGCAGAGGGTTTATTGTTGCGTTTCTCAGTGCTCCTGATGAAAGCATGATGAGCAGAGAGGATCAGTGTGGGCTGTGGAGGAGGAGGAGAGCACATCACGCATGTTCCGCTCAGATCAGTACAAACAATAAAGATCAGGCCTGCAGCTGGGGGGAAATAATCACCTGCATGTCCACTTTGATCACTACTGCTTATGAGATCAACAAGAAGACTTCAGTTTTTGAATTGTCTTGTTATAAGATTCTTTAGTTGCGTTAACCCTTTAAGGTGCACTCAATGTCCATGCTTGATTTGAATAATATATTGACACAACTCTGATAAATAGTAATAAGCAATTAAAATGATAATGATAGTCATGGATAAAAGGTTGACCAGGTGGTTATGATGGTTGTTTAAGGGTTAAAGTCGAGTTTTGTTTTGTTGTATTTAGCCTTTTAGAGATGGGAGAATGGTGACATTTGAATTGTGCAAAATCAGAATTGACTTTACTTTTTGAAGGATGACCTGTTACATTTTTACATCTGTAATATTTAGATGCATAGTACATTAAGCATACTTTATAATTGTAATCTATTGTTATTTTATACATAATACTATTACATTATAGTCTATATATATTCTTTTTCGTGGTGGGACAAAATATCAATATGCCGATATATCGTGATTTTCTAGCCACGAAACATAATTGATTCTTTAGCATCAAGGATATTTATCTAAGAATACAAAAGATCTAAACTAATGAGTCAGTCTTACACTGACTGTAGCTGTTTACTGCTTTGTCTGCAGTACACCCAGCCAGTAATAGCATAATTTACACCACTGACAGATGAGCCATTGCAATGGTGAATATTTCCGGCATATGGAAACTTTCTTCTGTCCAACCTGGACCAAAGTATTTGTGTGTTTCAGACATCACAGCTCTCCCGAATCTTCCGCTAGTTTCTCCCTCACCGACACTTTCACTTCACTAGATCACCCGTGGTCAGTGCTGTGAGACTTCATACAGTGCTCAAACTATTTCATTTCGGCAAATATATATTTATTAGAGGATATCATTTGAAGGGCCTTGCGTTTATTAAACCAATACATACTGTACATTTAAGAAAGTCTTGTCGATGATATTATGAAAACTTTGACTGAAAATTCATTCATTCATTCATTCATTTTCAACCTACTTTTCCGGGGCTGGGTCGCACATCGCACACTAATATGTTGGAGCTTTAAATCCTTGCGGCTTGTCCGGGAATTGGTGGAACTGGCACCGTCATAATGAGGATCGACACTTAACTGAACCAATGAGAAACCTAGGAGTGGAGTCACTAACTGCTCTCTGCACATCAGCACCATTAAGCTTGTTTGACAGCTGTGTGCTTGTTTTACACTGTTGCGATTCGATAAAAGGTGCTGTTAATAAAAGAAAAGCATCTTATAACTTTTTGATGCATTTTTTTTCTCATTCATTTACAAATATTGTGACATTTCGTACATGATTTTTTTTTGTGTTTTATTGTTAAATTGCTGATATGGTGATATATCAATATCGGGGCAAAATATCATAATAACATCGTATTGTGAGTTAACCTGCGATTCCCACCCCTAATTTTTTACTAAATACAGGGTCCTAAAAACTATTAAAATATGATAAATCAATTATGAAAAAAATAAAGGACCTTAAAAGGTATTAAAAGTTCTTAATCATGATTTTACGAGGTCTTAAATTTTGTTCAATTGTTGTCCAAAGTGTTTGACTCCAAGAAAGCATAAATATATTTATTTTTCTCGATCCACGTGATTGGTTAGGGCCGGGCGTCTGGCCAAACTCCTCCATCCGGGTGATGTCACGTAATTTGTAGCAAAACCATAGAGAGAAGTAGACTGCAAAATGGGAAAATGTTAGTTTGTGTACTCATGACTGGAGAAGGACTAGTTTAAACAGTGACTGAAGCCTGTCGCTGAAAACAACTGTGTAATTTATTCTATAAAGCTTTGTTTTTTCCGAGCTTATCTGAATTCTGTTGTATGGTTGTGCTCCATTAATTTATTTATCTACAACTGTTTATTAAAGATTTGATACTGATTAGAACTTGAGGTGGCGATGAGGTCTTAAAATATTCTGAGAAGGTCTTTAAAAATTCTTAAAGGGTCATGAAACACCAAAACACATTTTTTGAGCTGTTGACAGTCGTATATGTGTCCCACACTGCTAAAAACACTATTAAGACACCTATATTTCACTAAAAGTGTAAATTGGTTGTTTTTGCGTTATTTCAAGCAAATTCGTACTTCCGGTTTGAAACGAATTTTTGAAGCTGCGTCACGGTCATGACATAATAGCGTTGTATTCCAGCATGCAGACTGGACGCCTGTGCCAGAGTGTGTCTTATTACGTCTTACAGTGTAATGCATTAATGCATGAGTAAGGCTTGGTTCGAACCAATCAGCGCACTCTATTGTGCAACTTCATTAATATTCATTACTATCATCGTGTTTACAGGACAGAGACGCCACGTTGTGTTGGCAAAACAAGCGTGAAGTGTTGCTTTTATAGTTTGCTGCAGTTAAGTTTCGTTTTCATTTTCTCTCTGTGAGAGCTCAGACTCACGTGTGGATTAACAGTGTACGCGACGCTCGACAACAATAACTTGCGTGTCTAAGGAGGAACATTGTTTACCTGAGAGCTGTTCTCATCTGCAAACGCTGAGATCCGGATTCGCTTGTAGTCTTCTCTTCATAAAGACGCGGCTCTAGTTGCTGGTAATTGTCCTGTCTCTACAGATTTGGTAAGTGAGCGACCAGTGCTCTTTGTATATTCAGTTTGTTGGTATCTAACAAACTATTGCACCGAGTGTAAACACGTTAGCACCACAACCAAACTTCAACCTCGTGTAGGGTTTTTACCGCATTTAGTGACCGGAATAACACACGCGGCTTTCTGACACTACCTGCTGTGTGCATCTAAGTTTCCGGGAAATGCGGAGGGTTTTTTTTTCTCTCATTCGCCGTGCGGTATCAAACATTGCATGAAAAATACACGCTTAGAGCAGATCCTCGAATCAAATATCTCGTTTGTCGCGAGGGGGATGAATGAATTCCCTGAATGAAAGAGCCAAACTGCAGTTAAAGTCCACCATTTAATAATTTGGCAAATAATTCGACTACAGATGTCCATGTAGGTTAAACACCATCACTTTCTCCTGTGTGTGAGTATTTTGACTGAAACTCGCGCGTGCCCAAATAGACACTCCCACACCCTCCCACTTTTCTTCCTCCGACACTCCCCCCTAAACAGAGCTGGACACGCCCACTTTTCTGACTTTTTCCAAAGTAGAGGTGTGAAAACACCCTGCTGAAACGAGGGGGTTTCATGGCCCTTTAAAAACATATTGAAATTACCTTTAGGATTCCTGCATATACCCTGTTATATTTATTAAAATATTTTACTTTGCTATTATATATATATATATATATATATATATATATATATATATATATATATATATATATATATATATATATACATACACTTGTAATGTAGTTTGTTTGATTTTTTTTTTTTTGTTAAAAAGAATTTTTAAATTTTGAACTGTTCATCTGATTTTATCTGTAAAAATGGGCAATTATATAAAATAATAAATATTTTTTTATGTTACGTGTATATTTAATTTGATTACATTTTATTATATTTATATTATTCTACTTCATTGAATTTTATAATATAAAATATCTGTTATCCTGTGATTAATGATGTTTCCCCCCCAAGTCACTTGTGTTCTCCATTGAGCCCTTGTTAAACGTCTGCTGTGTTTCTTTGGTACTTCATTTAATGAGCTCACCCGAGATCCTCCATATCATGGCAGGACTGGGCCTCCTCCCAGCCGAAGTACAGTAATTGGACGCTTTAAAACATCATGAAAAGAGGACAAAAGCAGTTTTAAGCCAATCGTTAATGTATTATTCATCGCCTCAGAACAAGGCTTTATTTTGCATATCTGAAGCTCCCAATGGAGCGCTGCAAAACAAGAGATTGTACATGCAGCACATACGGTATGACAAGTCTGAGTGCGGTTTGCATGCTAATCTCTGGCCAAAGATCTCTACTACATGGAAGGCCTGAAAGTCTTCATCTTCAACTCATTTCAATCTGATTTGACTTCCAACAAAAAAGATGATGTTTTAAATAATGTCATGGCTGCTCTTTCCAATTATTTACAATGAGTAATGGCTTGTGCGATTATATATTTATATTTATATTTATATTTATATATATATATATATATATATATATATATATATATATATATATATATATATATATATATATATATATATATATATACATACATACATATATATATATATATATATATATATATATATATATATATATATATATATATATATATATATATATATACATATATATATATATATACATATATATATATATATATATATATATATATATATACATATATATATATATATATATATATATATATATATATATACATATATATACATACATACATACATACACACAAACATATATGTATGTGTGTGTGTGTGTGTATATATATATATATATATATATATATATATATAAACAATGTACCATGAATAGACTATGACTGATAAAATTTGATTCAGATCTGCTGTATATCGATCAGCTAATCAATATAATAATTTGTATAATTTTTCAAAATTCAGGCACTGTACTTAAGTTTTTTTTTTTTAAAGAAGAAAATATATAAATACAAAGACAAAATAAAGCTTTTAAAATTATAGTGCAATTTTGTATCAAGCATTCTTTTAGATGCACTCAGTTTTGTCATTTTTGTACAACTTTGATGGTTTCTATTTTGTCTGTCCATCATTTTACTCAAATACATAATATTTCCAATCAGTAGAAACAAAAAAAATCTTTAACTAAAAGTAAAAAAAAAACTGTCAGGATTTGCTGAAGACAATCAGTGAAGTATTAGTGCTGAAAATGCATAGACAAACTTATGTTTGTTGCTGTCTTTATTTTTGATATTTAAATGAACGATGACACTATTTACTGAGGTTTGTGTTAATAATTTTATAGATAAATGTGTCTTAGGGCTTTTGCTGTATTTTCCACAGTTAATGTGACTAAAAATTTCTCAATATTAATCTATTATATTATGTATAGAAACCTTAAACCTTTTTTATATGTTTATTTAGATATTACTGGAAACAAAAAAAAAACAAAAAAAATTAAATGGTGAATGTTTTTTTGCTTAACTACAGGTTTAAAAGGCTATATGCACAGCTAATGATTAACTTATAAGCTTAATGTGACTATTTTCAATTTCGTATAACAGCATCGATGTTGTAATTTAATTAAAATGCATTTAATTAAATGGACTTAGGCATCCATTTAGTTGTTCAAGCATAAAACGAGATAAAAGACTGTGTAACCACTAGTGCAGTCAGGATCAGCAGGTTAGGTCAGAAACTCCATTGAAAAACTGAGGTAATCACTACTTGCATTGTTTTCCTTTAAGAGGCAACAACTTTATTTATTTATTTATTTTATTTTATTTAAGGTTCAAATAACAAACAGGCATTTTCAACGTCCATTGTTAAACATGTATAGCATAAAGCTAAGAGAGCTTGAAGGCACCTTTTTGTTTTTACCTGTTTTATGGATTTATATAAAATGTTTAAATTATTTTAAATGCTTTGAAACAAAGAGAACCTTAAATCTTTATTTGTGAATATAAATTTTTCCTGCAATCAACGTATTATTACACAGAAATTAAATTTCTTTGTTTTCATAAAAAAATTCCAAATTTCATAAATTGATTTTAGAGGCAAAAACTGCACTTTAATCATGATCCACACAAAGGAGCAACATACATTATCTTGTATAGTTGGAGATTTAATATAGATTGTATAATTTGAAAATATGTAGTGGAAAAAAACTATTTGTGAAATTATGCTACATAAACCATTCTGGCACAAACCTGAAAAGGTAGAAATGCTGGTTTAAAAATGCCAGTTCCAGCAGGGGGCGCATGTTTGTATGCAAATTCATACACATCGTACCTTAAAAGATTGCATCCATTTTGAGAAGAATGTGTTTATCCTCAATACATATATTTGAGCATATTCTATTAACACATCCTAAATTAACAATATCAGTATTTCATGGTTTGAATATCACGATTATCATCAATAAAGGTATATTGCGACACTAAGACCCTATTAAGCATGTTTGCCTTTTTTTTTGTCTCTGTTGATAGATTACTCAAACTTTATCATTAGCTCTGCTTTGCATTAGACTATAAAACTAATCTGCTGTATTTGTGCCTTTTTTAATTCATGCATTGTCTGTAGTTCACTCACAGCTTTTTTTTCTCATTAACACTTTAATGGGATTAGACTTTTGTGATAATTGCCATAGTTTGTAAATCTGGTTCAAATTTGTGTTTTCTTGTTTGTTTTTTCCACTGCTACTGATTTTGTTGTTGTAGGCAGTGTCAAATAAAAAGTCATATTTATTAAATATTTACATACAGTAGGTATCAATATTTTATGTGTAGAATTGATCCAACAATACTCAGGTAGACGCTGACACAGTGCTCAATTGTTGCTTAAGACACCTCTGGCACCACCAAGGCTTTTTTGCTTATAAAACGTCACGCGCAGCATATTTTCTGTTTTCTATTCTATGTTCACCCCAGAGAAAGTTGTGTATAAAGATCCTAGTTGATCAGCAGTTTCTGAAATCCAGCCCAGCCTGCGTGGCACCAACAACCAATGCCACATTCAAAGCCACATTCAAGGGTCACGTGACCCCTCATAACTCTTAAGTGAACTTTAGTTGGGGTTCACAAGGGGTCACCAAAGAGGTATGAGTTGTCACTCTAGTTTGAGGGGTACAAGTACAAATTAAACGAATGAATTTGATGATGAAACATGTTGTAGACATTTTGATTGTCTTTATAATTGTGTTTAATTACAGGTACTTAAAAAATACCTTCTACACTGTAAAAAAAAATGCTGAGTCCCACACAATTTCTTCATATTGTCCCAACACAAATCGATTAAGTTAACTTACTATGTTTTCACAAATTTAAATGGATTAAATATAAAACATTAAATCCAGAATTGTGTTGATTCAGCTCATTTTTAATAAGTAAAAACACAAAGTAAAAAAATAATGACTTTTTTCAAACCATTTCTTCTCAGTGTCAGTATATTGTGCAAGGTTCATGTGCACTGATGTATACTATCCTCTGTAATCACAACTTATGGCTTCTAACACTCGGTTGTTGCACAATAGAAGTCAGCTTCAAGCCTTCAACAACAACTCTAAAGTTTGCAGGAAACGCAAGCCATGAATGAAACTTATGTCAAATGAAACTCACCATCAAATTCTTTTTGATCTGCAATTCCTGTGTGGCTCGGCTAGACCATTTTGTGCTTGAGTGCCACCAAGTTATGTTTTACAGCAGTTCAAGGCACATGAACAAAAGAGCCATGATTTTATTGATCAACCAGTTTATAATGAGACACATCAAACCCAAAAAACATGCCTGGGGATTTTCTTTTTGTAAATTATGCTTTTATGTCATTTTTTGAATACAGACTAGACTACAAGGTGTGCGCAACCCTTTTTGTTTAGTCAAGAGGCATTGGACATTGGCTATAATCTGCAATAATTTTTCCTGTGTGCACAAACCTTTAGACTGAGCTTTTTGCACTATTTGGAAATGTAAAATGTAATTAAACATTGTACATTCTAAAAAAAAATGGTAAAACAACAAAAAAAAGCTGTTTTATTTGAACATATTAAACTCTTTGTAGGTAACGTTTGGTAGTCAAACAACAAACCTTTTAGTTCATTTATAGGTCCAGTGAAATTTAAATTACATTTTTTAGATGTCAGTATCAGTGTGTCTTCAAGGATGTCTAGTTTAGTGCAAAGCAATGACAAAATTTGCATGTAAAAGATATAAAACCAATTTAAACATATAAAGCTTGTAGTTTGTCACTTCCACCTAAATGGATCTACTTTTTTTCCCAGGTCACCTCATACTCCATTTTCTCATCAAATCTTGACCAATCAAATGCTTTCTAATATCTAACATGCCCCGCCCCCTTCAAGACGCTTAGTTGCTTTCTTATTTGATGTGCTTGAGCTGCTTTTCTAAAAAGTGAGGGGCTACTCTGTCCCACAGTCTATTCGTTTTTTCAGTTGAGATTACGTCAAACATCGAATAAAAAATTGCACATTTCAAAGCACTTCACGGGACTTTTAAGGATTTAGAATTTTAAGATGGAGATCTTCAAAAAGCTTAAGAAGCACTGACTTAAAGGGTTGGTTCACTCCATTTTGTCCTAGGCCACTGAGAAATTTGTTAATCTTCAAAACAAAAAAATAAGATATTTTATATGCAACCTGAGAGCTCCCTCTTCCTTCATATCAGCAAATGTTAAAGCATAGAAGGGTACCCAAAAAATCCTTAAGACATTCCATATGCATTCAGTGCTTCAATCTAAATGTTATCAAGCTAAGAGAATACTTTTGTGCACACATAAAACAAAAATAACTAATATCCAACAGTTTCTTCTCCTCAGTGTCAGTATATTGTGCACATTCATGTGCACTGATGTTTACCCCTATACAGTATATGCCTATAATCACAACTTAATGATTCTGACACTCGCTTGTTGCTTGTTGCATCCTCAAGCCTTTCTCTTTCCACTACTTATCTCACAATGGGTCTAAAGTTTGCAGGAAAACCAAGCCATGAAAGAAACTTTATCTAATGAAATGAGTGTAATTAACCCAAAAATAACTTAATAGGTTTTACACTACTCAGTTGGTTTGAGTTCTCTTCATTTATTGGGTTTTACTGCACTGAAAAAAGATGTCAGCAAAACTGTTGCAAACAATTTATTTGTGTTCAATTTAAACTAATAAAATTGTATAATATTCAATTTAATTTGTTTGTTTAAATTCAGCCCAAATACCATGTAAAAATATTTAGTAAATCCAAGAAATTCTTTGAATATTATTTTTTCAGTTTGGGCTCAAATTGCTTCGTTTATGCAAATGGATTCAATTAGGATTAGTTTTTGAACTTAAATGGTTTGTTGCAATCGGTTTTCTCAAACGGTTTGAGTTACCTTAACTTAATGGGCTTTACAGTATGGAGTTATGATTTCATTGATCAGCCAGTTTATAACGATTCAAAAACAAAACATTTTAAAAACAGACCATATGACAAAATGGAGACAAAAACTTTATTAGAACAGGGCATATGCATTCGGTGCTTCTATCTGAATATTATCATGCTGAGAGAATACTTTTGTGCACACATAAAACACAAATAATAACTTTATTCAACAGTTTCTTTTCCTCAGTGTTAGTATATTTTGCACATGCATGTGCTTTGATGTACACCCTTAAATATGTCCTATAACAGGGGTCTGAAACTGCCGGTCCACAGGCCATTGGCAGCATATATGTGTGTGTGTGTGTGTGTGTGTGTGTGTGTGTGTGTGTGTGTGTGTGTGTGTGTGTGTGTCTGTATATATGGGTTACTTTCAGTTTCTCTTAGTGTGTGGTCGAGTGTAACACACATGCAGAATGTTTTGGGGCTGATTTAAATGCTGAAATAATTGTTTATAACTGCCCTATTTTTACTAAAGTTCTATTTTTGAAAATATTCAAGTGTCATTTGATTATAATCAGTTTTATAGCACCAGTATTTTATTGTACAAACATATTTTCATGGCTTACGCGTTATAATGGTGGTAAAAAATATCATTTTGCTAATAATCGATTCAAATGGTCTGTTAAACTTTTGGTTAAGCAACAATTGATTGGGAAATAATAATTATCATTGACTATTATTAAATTGTAGTATTTTCATAGGAATTTAAAGAATCTATGTATGTGAAACAGAAAGAAAGAGTTTGATTATCTGGGGAAGAATGTCTGAGTGCATCAATTAGGTCAGTTTTTCACTGTTCTGTTGTGCTTGAATGTTAAAGTGGCCCTCCTATGAATTGTCAGTCACTGATATGGCCTCCCGCCGATTTGAGTTTAAGACCCCTGTCCAGTAATGAAGCTAAGAAAGAAACAAAGTCATTATTTTTGTTATTTCTGTTTTATTTCATACCAAAAGTGACAGTAGATAATTTAGCTCAGATCTTTAAATTAAAATAATGAGTATAGGCTATAGTTCAAACATGATTGGTAAAACTGTGAACTTACAGTAGCAACAACATCAGCCACTAAGTGTGTACTTTTAATAATGTTAATGAGTTTTTTTATTAATATTATTAATTAGATTAATTTAATTTTGTGCATCTGCTGTATTTAAGAGTGGCAGAAACCAAAGTAGCTGGGCACTGGACACGTATGTTGTCAGTTTAAACTTACAGCCAATCTTCTTGACCAGATGCCTTTTACTGTGCTTTTCTGGACAAATCCTCAGTCTCCATTACTTGTTGAAAAGCATTCAAATGCTTTGGTGCTTTAAAGAACTCTAGACTATATAACAATTGTGCTTGGTTCAGTCTGTACTGGCAGTGTTCACAGTAATTGTCTTTTTTCTTTTTTTTGTCGCAGTTGCTGTTATAGCTTGAGGCAGGCCAGTCTGTGCCGCTTAATGACACCGCCGGGAAATGTGACGCATGTAATGCTTTTCCCGATATCCTTGCCTTTAACGTGACCGATTCCTGACACCCGCAGGGTTCAAATAAAGGCACATTTCCTCGGTTCAAGTCATGAGCTAGAATTACCTTTTCAATGTCCTTGGCTACTTTCTAACGTTCATAGTTGAAGCTCATGTTGCACGTCGGCCTTCGCGTTTCTGCCAGCTCTTTAATTATGTAATTGGATTAACAACCCACGCATCAAACAAGCCCTAAAGCTGTTTGTCCTCTTCTATCAGGATGAGATTGATTTGATGGGAAGCTATTCGATAACTCGTCTCCTTCATTTCCACTCATCGGCTGCTGGCAGATGGAGGGAAGCTTGATTAATTTTTTAAATGTTAGTCCCTAAAATAGGTCCGGACGTCCAGCCCGCAGGTTACACAAGCGACTGATATCTCGCACATTAATAGACATTTCCTGACTTGCTTCCGTGTTGATGTTGACGTTAAATCAATTATTCATCACGCTCCACAATTGGCCGTGTCTGATAAAACCCGAGCGGTGACATATTAAGGGCGCATTTCTGAACGCGCCTGAAAGTTTGAGCTCGGCAGGGAGTGTTATGAAGGGTAATGATGTATGGAGAGTAATAACTCTGTTCTGCTCATTTTCACGCATGAGACTCGTGGTATCAGTTTAAAGACTTTTTTTGTTGCTCTTTTTGTTCAGCATTACAGTCATGAGTCATTTCATCAGCCGGTTTTATTGGCTGAGATGGAAGCAGAGAAAGCCATTTAGCCTGGTGTCGCTTCAGTGTATAATTTATTTCTGTTCGGAGTGCCATAATGGTAGGAAGTGAATGTTTAGTGCCTTTCTTTTCTTCAATTTTTGTGTGATGTTGAAAGGGTGGTTGCATGGTTTAAAAGCCAACTTTGAAAGCTTAAATTTGAGTGGTTCGGAGAATAAATTATTATTAGTATTAATAGTTTTCTCAAAATATTGCAGCTTTCTTTATTGTGACTTTCTCTGCAAACATGTTTACCGGTCCTATTATTTTAACTTCAACTTTTCTCAATGTTGCCCCTTTATTGGCATTATTTAGGTTTTTGTTCACAAAATATAGCTATTCTCAAAATGTTAATCTCTTTTTCTCTTAGACTCAAAGGACTTCTTCTGCTTTTTCAGATCAGTTGAAACAACACAAACCTAAGCTTTTGATGTGGGGAACTTGTTTTATGTTGAAGCAACTTGCATTTACATAACATTACTTACATTACTAATCTAACTTAATAGATTTGTGTTGGGACAGCATATTGAGGTTGTATAAAAAACAGCATATTTATTAGTATAATTCCTCACGTTTATTTATTTATTTAATTTTCTTCGGCTCAGGGGAGCGCGGCGCAAAATGTAATACAGAGTATTAAGTTATTTACTCAGGGTTAACCGTGGCATGCTGCTGGCACAGTGTCAGCAGATGTCTTCCTGCGGATTATTGAAAAAGTTCTGCGAAATTTGGATGAGAAACACAGGAGAAACCATTTTTGAAGCATAAAAGTATCTTTTATTATTTAAAAAAATCTGCGAAAGTATGTACGTAAAATCTTATATTGTTGTGATTACTGTCGTCTAGGCTAAAAGATGGAATCATTTTGAAAGATGTACAGTAATAAACACACAGTTACTGCCAGTGTTGAGGAAAACACAACACAGTGGGGTTAGTTGTAGTAGGGTGTTACAAGTAAGCCACACACTGTTGGACACCAATTAAACCAACAAAATATTTGGTCCCATTTTATATTAAGTGTCCTTAACTACTATGTACTTACATCAAAAAATAAATACAATGTACTTACTGTGTTTATAATGTATTTGAGAACACTTGTGGTGCTTTTGAGTTGGGATAGAGGTTGGGTTATGGACAGGTTTGGTGGTATGGGTAGGTTTAAGGGTGGGTTAAGGTGTAAGGGATGGTCAACAGTGTATTTACAAGTGTAATTACAAAAGTTAAATAAAGATGTAATTTCATGCATGTATTTAATCAAGCATAAGTACACAGTAAATACATGTATTTACACAATAAGTACATTGTAACAAAATATTAATTCCTGTGTAAGTACATAATGTGTAATGTTAAGAAAGTTTAATATAAAATGTTTTAATAGAAAATATTTCCATTAATTGTGTGAAATCTGCCTTTATACGCATGTGTTACAGCTAACCCTCTGATTTTTTTTGATTATTATTTAATATGATTTTTTATTTTTTTAAGATTTAGTTTTCTCAAAATATTGCAGCTTTCTTTATTGTGACTTTCTCTGAAAATATTGTTACCGGTCCTATTATTTTAACCTAAATATTAGTACTTTTTTCAATGTTGCCCCTTTATTGTCATAATTTAGCTTTTTGTCCAGAAAATATAGCTATTCACCAAATGTTAATCTTTTTTTTCCTTTAGACTCAAAAGACTTTAGCTGCTTTTCGGACTATTTATTTAAAATGAGTTTATTTAAAAACACAATTCTTAAGTTTTTTGTTTGTGAGAACAGTTTGTAAAAATTTGTAAAAATGATTAAGCTAGCTTAATAAATTTGTGTTGGGACAACATAATGAAATAGTGTAAAAAATGCATTTTTGTGTGTAATTGTAATGTGACTGGGACGCTGACAAATGAGTGAGGATCCAAATGCAGATTTATTAAGAATAGTCAGGCAAGCAACAGTCAACTCAGAGGTAAACGGGTATATGCGGATAATCCAGAGTCATAAAAACATAACAATCGAGTAGTCATAAGGCAGGCAGCAGAGAATAGTAAACAATAAAACAAGGCAAGGGTCTAACACGGCAAAACAAAGTACGAAAAACGCGCTGTAATGTCCAGAATACTGCTTACAAGACTCGACACTGAATTGTGTGTGCTGTTTACAAAGTCCTAGTAATCAGTTCATGAGCAGTTCCAAGCCGTGAGTGTGTAATCTACTGAATGAGGAACAGATCCGTGTGAGCGGTGCATGACTGGAACCGGCAGATTTGTAGTCCTTAGCAATGTATGTGTTCACCAGCGATCTGCCAGGATTAATGATTAGTTTTAATTATTCTCAATTAATTCTTATAAAATTTTTAAATTTTGCTAATTTTCATAATTGTGACAAAATATTTCAACTTTTTTTTAAAAACTATTTATTTTTCATTTTGTGTAGCATTATTGCTCTGTAATTATTATATTGACTCAAAATACTACTCCTTTTACAAAATAATAAAATGTATTCTCCTAAATTTAACTTTAATGTACACTAACTGACAAAAGTCTTGTTGCCTATCCAATTTTTAGGCACAACACATAATAACTTGACTTCTAGTTGATCATTTGGTATCAGAAGAGGCTTATTAAGCTTTAGTTTAGATAACGCTTATTTTACCAAAATAAAATATAATCATGCCTTGATTTTGAATTATTTAATTAGGACAGTAAGGTCTGACTTTGCTTAGACAAAAGTCTTGTCATTTAACAGAAATAATATACAGTGCAGAATTTAAAGTCATGGTAGTGTGAAAAAAATAATTAATATTGTGTATGAGAAGGAGCACTGTCCTGCTGAAGAATTTGCCCTCACCTGTGGTTTGTAATGTAATGGTCAGCACAAAAGTCTTGATACCTCAGGTTGTTAATGTTTCCCACAAACCATTTTTTTTTCTTCACCAAACGTTTATGTTTGATTTATGATTTCTGTTAGAATCTTGGGTCCATGTGGCTTCCAATGTGTCTTCTGCAGTATTTGTGATGATTGAGATGCAGTTCAACAGATGATTCATCGGAAAAATCTACCTTCTGCCACTTTTCTAAATGATCAACTTGAAGTCAAATTATTATTTGTTGTTCTTACAACTGGGATCGTAATGTATAGTATTTTAAGGAACAAAATCCACTGAGAATATAGTCATATTTTGTGAAACATGTTAATGTTTCAGCCATTATTCTTGTAAGATATATTATTATGTTGTTATTTTACCAAGAAGCTGCTTTTTGAAGATCTTGGACCATGTAACTTTTGAAACATTAACAGTTTGTGCATTACTTAATCAAATATTTACAAGTATTTCATATTTATTTTCCTTTTTTTCTTGAAGATTCGTGTCCTTACTTGCCTCCAGTGCAAACAGCCCTGGTTAATCTCTCAGTTTTCTGAAAACTAAACCATGCCATCCTTCTTCCAGAAACTTTTGGACTTGAAGAGGCTTTGATGTCGATTGCAAGCAAAACAGCTCGTTCCCCAAGGATGATTTAATTGCTCACATTCCATCATTGGATCGTTCTTGACAATATGGCGACAGATGGTGAGAGAGAGAGAGAGATCAGTTTAAATCCACACCCCTTTACTTCCCGTCCCCTGCGGTAGCTGTCAGAAAGACCTGGATCATTTCATCAGATGGATTTTATAATGTCGCTCCAATTCCACACACCAAAGTGGAATCAGCAAGAGAGTTTGTTTACACAGCATATCAAGGTGTCTTCGTGCTGGTGTTCACTGCGGCGGCGTCCAAAAAAATATTCACTTGAGCCTTGCGGAAATGGATCCGCTCAATAGAGAGTTTGCCAGATGTCGTTTTACTAGTTGTCAGATGGAAGAAGGATGTAGAAAGAATGACGAAGGGCCAATTGATTTTGTTTGTTGGTGATGGATGGGACACCTTGTTAAATCGCAGAGCTATACTTCATTCCTATAGGAGGCTGTGTAAAGCTTATCTCATCCAAGCAGTAAGCAAAGTAGGTGGGGCTTAGATTCTGTCCAACACCCTACATAAAATGCAAAAAAAGAAAAACTTCTGAATTCTGAATTGATTGTGAAAACTTATAACTGTTTTAGAGACAGACTAGGTGTAATAGATGCCAGCTAGTGAAGTGCTATGCAGGTAAACATCACTCCTCTGACCTCTAATGCTGCGTTTACACCAGATACGGAAGAAGCATCAAGCGTGAGCGGTTTACATGTCAAGTCAGTGCAAAGATGCGAATAGACATCCTGCGGGATGAATGACGCAAATTGCTCGAATGTTGTGGTGCAAATTGAGAGTTTGACGCGCGAATCACTTGAACCGCTCGAGTTTAAAAATCTGAACTTCAGCAGACATTCGCGCCACGTTAGCCAATCAGGAGCTTGCTCTTGTGGGGGCGTGATTATGGTGTAGCACCTGTTGTTGGTGTCTCGGGGGAAAATCCTTCTGCACAGATCGACAACAGTTCATCAAACTAGGTTTGGCTCACTCAGAAGCACCGCTGAATGCTTCTATCATCCAGTTTAAGTTTCTGGAGAAGTTTGAGCTCACAGAGCTGGATGTACCTCTGAAGGGTTCTAGTGGACTAAGACTCAGCTCCAAACGAATCAACGCTGTTTTTCAGCCTTCATAAAGCACATTAACAGTTATTTTTTCAATAAAATCTATGTCAGCCATTTAGCAACAAAACTAGAGTCACTGGACAGACAGAAGCCCTGCCCATCATGTGAATCCACGTCTGTTGTGAAGTGAATGTTACGCGTAATGAAGCGTATTTTGACGCATGAATGAAACGGATTTTGACGCTCGAATGAAGTGAGTAAACTCAAGTGTTCATACGTCTATTTACATGCGAATTGCGCAATTTATTTGCGTGTGCCGTGTCTGGTGTGAACACAGCATAAAGGTGCTCTAGCAACAGATACTAAAGGCCATGGTCTTTAGATTTCTTGTTAAAGCAACCGACTCCTATACAAAGAATCGCCGGTTCAGTCCCAGCTCAGAGCGGGTTGGGTGCAGTAGGACTGGTTGGTTACACGTAGGGGGTCATCCGTTATGGGAGGGAGGTTTAGAGGGGTGAGTGTATCGGAGGCCAGCTAGCGGAGTGCTATGCAGATAAACCTCACTTCTCTGACCTCTAAAGGTGCTCTAGCAACAGACAATAGAGGCGATGGTCTTTAGCCTCCTTGTTAGAGCAGCCGACTCCCATAAAAAGAATCGCCGATTTGGTCTTAGCTCAGGGCGGGTTGGGTGCCGTAATTACATTAATAATTGGTCCGGTCGGATACATCAGCTTTTTGTTTATTCCTGTTATTTTTTTAAATTGTTAATGTTTAAAGTGGATTTATTTTGGAAAAACAGCATTCCAATTGATGAATTCCAGCAGAGTTGCTGTGTGCAAATTTCACTTCAAAAGCCTTGGCTCCACCCACTTTCCATCATGTTTAATAGAAGTTTGTGGCCAAAAATGACATTACCCATAATGCTATACAGCAATTCCAGTAATCAGTGCCAAAGCTTTTTGGCTTCACTCACTTAAAAATGTTTAACAGTAGAGTTTGAAGTGAAAACTATTTTAACCATAATGCTTGACAGCAAATACCACTAATTAGATAGCTGCCTGGAAACAGCTTTCAGCGCCACCAATTCCTAAGATGTTTAAGGCAAAATGTGTAGTGAAAAACTGCATTGTCTTTGGTGCTCTAGAGCAGGGGGGCGCCAGAGTTCACAAGGGGGGCGCGGGAGAGGATAAGTGTTGAGGTAGAAAAAGGCATAAAAAATCTCCACTATTATATAGGGCTGTACAATTAATCCAAAATGCGATTTCGATTTCAAACAATTATAAAAAAGCATTAATCAAGATAAACGATTATATGCATCATACACCGCCCCCTTTCCAGTTGTACACGTGTTGCGAAAGACCGCGTGCCTATGTGTGTGTGTGGTACACGCACACGCAGTCAGAAGCATGCGGCCGGTCAGCATTCGCACACTGAGACGAGCAGAGGAGCGCAGACATCTAAAGTCATCTTAACTTGAGCGCTTTAATGGTCAAATAGGTGTCAAAACGCGGTGTTTAGTGATTATTTATATTAACCCTCATTTGTGTAATAAACAAACGAGTTGAGGTTTAAAAGACGTGAAAGAGAAACCATTAAAGAGAAAGCGCAAAATATTCCTGCTGCCGCCTGTTTTTATGATTAATCAAACAAGGAGAAAATGTTTCTCTGCTCTTGACTGAAGGATTTTTGTAGCTAAAGTGTTTTTCTTACAGTGGAGATGCTTAAAGCACAGTTTGTTTTATATTTTTATTCCATTGTATTTATTTCTCTTTGCTTTGCAGGGTGGAAAATAACTGTGTGTATACACTTGAAGTCAGAATTATTAGCCCTCCTGAATATTAGCAACCCTTTTCCTGCCCAATTTCTGTTTAATGGAAAGAAGTTTTTTTTAAACTTATTTCTGAACGTAATAGTTTTGATATCTCATGTCTAATTACTGATTTCTTTTATCTTTGCTATGATGACAGCACATAATATTTTACTAGATATTTTTTCAAAATACAACCATTCAAATTAAAGTGCAATTCAAAGGCTTAATTAGGGTAATTAGGCAAGTCATTGTATAACAGTAGTTTCTTCTGCAGACAATCAAAAATATATATTGCTTAAGGGGGCTAATAATATTGACCTTAAAATAGGTTTCAAAATATTTAAACCTGCTTTTATTCTAGCTAAAATAAAACAAATAAGCCTAGAAGAAGAAAAAATATTAGAGAAAATACTGTTAAATTCCTTGTTCTGTTAAACATAATTTGGGAAATATTTATAAAAAAAAAATTCTCAGCAGCGCTAATAATTTTGACTTTAACTGATAATCGTTTTGAATAATTGTGATTACAATTATGACCAAAGTAATTGTGATTATGATTTTTCACAAAATCAGCCCTACTATTATATATGTATTATTAAGTACCAAAAAAAAAAAAATCAACACACATGCTTAAAATTCCAACATAATAGTAAAAATAATTAAAATAAATAACTAAATTATTTTTTACATTTTGCTCACTTACTCGTAAAGGCAAAATCAATACAAAAATGGCAGAGAAACGTCAATGCAATGATTCTTCAGAGGCGAAGAAAAGCCAAGAAAAGATAAGACAAAGCCTATCTAAATACACATAAACACACACATACAGTAAATATATATATATATATATATATATATATATATATATATATATATATATATATATATATATATATATATATATATATACGGCACATATGTGTGTGCGTGCGTGTGTATTTATATGGTGGGGGGGCTCCAATGTTTGTACTTGTTCATGGGGGGGGCCCCAGAGAAAAAGGTTGGGAACCACTGCTCTAGAGACAATTCTATTGCTGTGAGCAAATGGCATTGAACCATTTCAGTTTAGTCCACTCAGATTGTTTAACACTGAAATTTGTTGTTAAACTTTATATTGCCCATGCTGCTATGCAGTAGTTTGACCAGGGAGATTTCACACGAAAGATTTTGAAATAAGCCCATATTCATGGTGTTTAGCCAAATTTATAGTAAAAGAATACATTACCCATGATTAGGGCCAGACGGAATCTGCGGACCTTTTTTGCTAATTCTGCTGAGAATTTTTTTTGAAAGTCTGTGGAATTATTTTGGGAGTATCATAACTAAAACCTTAATATATGAAATGAAAAATAATATTTTTTAACTTTTATTTAATGTTTAAAAAGCAAATCCAGTTAGATTCATTTTATTTGGTAAATAAAGCAAGTTTGTCATATATATCTAGTAAAAGACAGAAAATATTACTGTACAAACTGCATTGTACATAAATCAGAGGAACATTTTCACATTAGTCAATAATATTACTGAAATTAATAAAAAAAAAACAGAATATAGATTTTTACTCATTTGATCAAGTAAATAAACAGAATTAATGATGGGCTAAAAATCTGTGGAATTCTGCATGTGCAGATGCGGGTGGGTCTACCCATGATGCTGTACAGAAGATCCACCAATTAGAGAGTTTCTGAGCATAAACGACATCAGTCTCGAGCATTTCCCTCTCATTGCAGAACAATAAATCCCCTAGTGTCCACTAATCCAGATAAATCTAAAAAGGGCAGTATAATTAAAAAATGCTCCACTATTGTTTTAAATTGTTTTCCAGAATTTGACACTGAAGTGGCTGAAAACTCATTTGACACTGAAGTAGCTGTAAACTCATTTGTCTCTCTACTGCAGATTTGTTAAAGCATTTATTTACCGCCGACTCTTTGAAACATTGTGGTAATTTGTCAAAGAACAGCTCCAAATTTTTTAAATGGACTGATCAGCGGGGCAGAGTGTTTTTGCTGCAAGTAACAGGAGTACACTGAAAAAAAAATGCAGGGTTCCACACAATTACTTCATATTTTTTCCCAACACAAATCGATTAAGTTAACTTAATCATTTTCCAACAAATTTGAGTAGATTGAACATAAATCAATTAAGTTGTCCAAAACAAAAAACCTTAAGAATTGAGTTTCAACTCATTTTAAATAGGTAATTCAAAGAAGCATTTTTAAAGTCGTTTTTGAATCTATAAAGTTGCAAAAGCAAGAAAGAATACAGAGAAGGAGAGAGCCGAAACTATACCTCTGAGTAATCATTTCATGTCAAAGAAAAGCAAGCTGAAGCATGTTCAAACCGACAGTCTTTAACAATTCTGTCCAAATGGAGAGTATCTAAAACGGCTGTTGTACAGTGTTGTTGTCCCATTATAGCTGAATTGATCACATGACGAAAAATGTAGTTTTCGAAAGCCTCTGTTTTCAGAGTCCACACTTTAAGAATGGCATTTACAGATTTATCCACTTTGGTCAGCGTTTTCTAAAAAACAATGTTTTTTGTTAGCCCAAAACAGAGATAAATATATGCATTTTAAAATGAAAACGTAATGGTGAGGACATGACCAGAGTCGCACCAAATCCCATGATATTTAACAGCTGAATTTTTGAAATACCACATTACCCTCAATGTTGCACAGATCCAGTCAGACCAATAAAAGTACTTTCTGAACCTGTGGTCTGAAAAAAGTGGGCGGGACTTAATGCACCCTGTACCCTTCACTTCCTGTTTCCAAGTGTCATTTGGTTGCTCTCAGGGTCTTGTATAATGACAGCGCATCTACAATAGACAAGGCTGAATCCAGAAGAGACAGCTGATGGACCTTGCAGGACCTGTCATGAATTTCTCATGTGACTTAAAATAGAAAGTACAGGCGAGCTTTAACATCTCAAGCCTGTTGCCAGGCATTGATGAATTATTCAGCCATAATGGAAAACATGTTGCGATCATAGTCACATGTGGCAGGTTCATACTGTAGCAGCAAATTTTCATCACGTTCTTGCTGTTTCCATTTCTTTCTTTCATTCTTTATTGCATTTCTTATGCTCTTTCTTGCTTTCGTTCTGTCTTTCTTTCAATCTTTCAGACTTTTTTGTTTTTCTGTTAGTCTTTCTTTCTTTCTCAAATCTTTCTCATCTTTCTTTTTTTTTTACAAAATTACATATTTGTCCAGGTTTTACTTTTTGTTCCCTCTCTTCTCTTTTCTTTAAACTATTACTACTTTATCATAATTTTCAGTTTTATTCTTAAATTATTACTACTTTAATTTCATTATTTATCTGCTAACTGTAACTGGTTATTCTGTTTCCTTGTTTCACTTTATCCTTAAAATATCGCTTTTCATTCCTGATGTTGATATTTTTTGTTGGTTTTTAGTACTTGGTTGTTTGTCAGAGTTTTTGAAGGCGACAGTTTTTATACTTTATCATGATGTTTTTTTCTAAAAGGTTGTTTTTCAAGGAAACAATTGGTTCTCCAGTGTCTGTGTTCGATCAGAGAAACAACACTGTCACCACTCAAAACTGTCACGCAAGAAAGGAAACAAACGTTGAAATTGGCCAATCCATCTTGTTTGTCAAACACATGTCATTTCTCAAATACAACTGACTGTTTTTTTTTATAGAAAGAGAAGGAAAAATATGTTAAAGAATCTTTTTTTATTAGGAAGTCAATCTAGACTAGACTCAAACATCTCTGTCGCAAGTCACTTTTGTATTATATACAGTAAAAAAAAAAAAAAAAAAAATTATATATATATATATATATATATATATATATATATATATATATATATATATACACACACACACACAAAGTTGAAGTCAGAATTATTAGCCCCCCTTTGATTTTTATTTTTTTTTAAATATTTTTACACAGTATGTTTGATAATTTTTTTTCTTGTGGAGAAATCCTTTAAAGCCTTTAAATGTAAAATTTAACGTTTAAACTTTAAGCTGTATAGAAGTGTCTTGAAAAATATCTAGTACAATATTGTTTACTGTCATCATGACAAAGATAAAATAAATCAATTATTAGAGATGAATTAATAAAACTATTATGTAGTAGAAATGTGTTAAAAAATCTCTCCATTAAACATAAATTGGGGAAAAAAATAAACGGGGGCTAATAAATCAGGGGGTCAATAATTCTGACTTTAACTGTATGTATATGTATATATACTGGGGTCATAAAGGGATGGACAATGGTCAGCAACAATACTCGGGTAGGCTGTGGTGTTGACAAGATGCTCAATTGGTACTAATGCCAAGAACATATCCCTCACACCATAACACCACCACCAGCTTGCTTGCTTTCATGTTGTTCATGCCAAATTCTGACCCTACCATCTGAATGTCGCAGCAGAAATCAAAACTCATCAGACCAGGGAACGTTTTTCCAATTCTATTGTCTATTATTGGTGAGCCTGTGTGAATTGTAGCCTCAGTTTCCTGTCCTTAGCTGACAGGAGTGGCACCCGATGTGGTCTTCTGCTGCTGTAGCCCATCCACCTTAAGGTTGGACGTGTTGTGCAATCAGAGATGCTCTTCTGCATACCTCGGTTATCAGCTCGAACCACTCTGGCCATTCTCCTCCGGAATCAAAAAGCATTTGCACTTTTTCTGATCATTTTCTGTAATCCCTAGAGATGGTTGTGCGTGAAAATTCCAGTAGATCAGCAGTTTCTGAAATACTCAGACCAGCCGGTCTGGCACTAACAACCATGCCACGTTCAAAGTCACACAAATCCCCTTTCGTCCCCATTCTGATGCTCTGTTTGAACTGCAGCAGATCGTCTTGACCATGCCAACTTGCCTAAATGCATTGAGTTGCTATATATATAATTCAGTACTTGATAATTTATTCATCAATATGATTTTTGTCATTAGATAACCTGTCCTCAAAAGGTTTCTAAATAAATTCCTTTCCACATATTACTATAAATATTTATATAAAATGATTTTCATGTTATTTCCAAATATTGCTATTAGTTCATTTTCAATGTTCACAGAATGTTTATTTCTCTTATATTATTCCATTATGATATTCATATTAGTATCTTTACTAATGTTGCCATATTTTATCTTTTTGACTTCACTTAATATTACTTTTCTCAAAATATTACTCATTTATTATCAATATTACTTTCATAAGTAAACATAATTATTAATTGAATTACTTTATTTGTCATGTTATTCTTCACATATTACTGTATTTATAAAACAAAAGGATTAATTCACAGAATTGTAACATTTCTGTACATTTTTCTTGTTCTAGAATTCACTTTCTTCTCGAAGTCGTTAGATAACCAGTCTCCATAAGGGTGTTATGTTTCAAAATAAAAAAGCACTGCAGTCTTTTTAACTTTGTAGAGCTTGCTGGAAAAAGTAGCGAGCGCTGGATATTCCTCTGTACTTCATATCTCATTTCATCCTCCTTCCTCTCGTTGCTCTTAAGCCTGTTCTGAAAGAAGCCTTAGGATTGTCAGTCATTTGCAGTGGCTCAGCGTTAATTCCTCACGAACGCGCAGGGCATTGACGGTGCTCGCACCCACTGGATTTATTTGGTGACAGTTAAAATGCAAAGTTTGAGCTCTCTGGGGGGAATGAAAAGGGAGCATTCGTCAAGTTTCCATTGAGTCGAAAGCTTTTTGAAATTCCTCTGCTTTTTCTGCCCGTCTTTCCCTAAGCCTGCTTCTGTCTTGCCGTATAATCTCCCTCAGAGTAGTTTCCCGAAATAATTCATTACTGTTCTTGTATTAAAACGAGGTTTATTGAATGAAAATCTCAACGATGAGTTTGAAACATGTAACAAAATCGAACATTGCCATTAAGCGAAGAAGCATATCATATGTTTCAATCCACCTATTTTTATGCGCATTTTAGATATGCGCATAAAATTTTGGTTGATGAAAACGCCAAGATGTGCATGAATTTTGAAAATACGCATAAAAAGTTGTTTGCATCTCTGAGTAGGATGAACTTTCTATTTTGATAAAAAAAGATGCGCATAAACCACCATTGAAACACCTATTGAACAAATTCCAGTATGTTGATTAAAGTCATGTGATTTTGTTATTAGAGATCACGTGATGATGAAAATGTGTGTTAGTGGACTAACCAGCAGGCCGAGCACACAGCAAAACATCTGAAATGTTGTTTTAGTAAAAACCATTTCAGTATAGAGTTATCATAATCCAGAACTTTCACTCATTGCGCGTCGGCTTTGTCTTCTGAGGCGCAAATCATTTATTAAATAAGGAAAAGATTTACGCAGCTTCTTCTACCGCAGTAAATTCTGTTTTTATTGTTGATATTTGGTGCTATTTTATCAGGAAGTGACGATTTAGTTATCTTTGACTCATTGGATGGAAGCATTGCTTTATTCGCACATGTTTTATGAGATAATCCAGTTTTGCCCGTGAAAGTTAATTTGAATTTTTGGATGGAAACATAGCTATAGTTTTGAAAACTAAACGTGTCTCTGTGTTTTGAAATGGAGCAAGATTTTCTTGATGTTTAAACAGTTTTTCTGGTGTCTCTTTGTGCATATTTATTTTTTATTAAAATTGTAAAAGATTGATTTTGGTTTATCTTTTCTTAATGAACTGGTTGAGTGACCAATTCAACGAAACAAACTTTTTTTAGGCGCATTTGACAATTAGTACAATATTCCAATGCTATCTGACAGCAATTTGTTACTTTTTAAATTAGTGGCACCTTCGCATCTCATTTATTCAATTTAGTATGATTTGCTAATCCCCAATGGAGATTGGGTTTAGGGGTGGGATTTGGTGCCACGCGTTTTTTTTTTTAATCGCACATTGTTGTATGACTGAACTCATATGTATTCGGACAAATTAGCCACTAAACTGAAAAAACATAAAATAGTTAAGTTTCCTCGCGAGATCAGGCTGAATATTCTGATGTTGTTATTGATGTGATTTTTTTTTTTTAAAAGGTGCTCATTTAAATTTTGAAATACTATTTTATTTACTAAACGCAGTTATATAGTCTTGCAATAGTGATTATTTTTTTCTCACAAATCCCAGCTGTTGTATTTGCAATATTACATTTCGCAATTTAGATTTTTTTTTTTATTTATTAATGCCGCTCTATCACGCAATGTTGGTAGTTCTGACATATTGTACGCTGTTAACAATTCCCTGTTGAATCTACAGTAATACTTCGCCAGTGGCTTACTGTAAAACACTTACACCAAAAATACTGTTTACATTTACAGCACCATTTATCTTGCTAGTATTTACAGTATTGCACATTTTTACTGTAAAATATACAGTAATGTTTACAATACATCTTTAAAATACAGTAACCTACAGCATAATCGTCTTACAGTAAAATGCAGTTTATATTACAGTTAAATACTGTGTAATTTACAAAAAAATCATTAACAGTGTAATTACAACTTTATTACTTGTAATTGCTGCAGGTTTCTCATAATTGGGAATATCATTGGATGTGAGTATTCGTTTTTGAACAAGATTACATTCTTGAATCTCTTTGTAGGTTTTAGTCATTTATAAGTTCATGTTTACAGCTTGTAATTGCATGTAATTTTAAAGGTTTTCTCATGATTAGGAATTTTCACAATGTGTCTTTATCTCAGTTTCTGGAGTCTTAATGCAATGATATTATGTTGCACCTGAAAATAGTCCCAAGCTAGGGTAACTAACAGTGCTGTGTAATATCATTGCACCTGCTGCAGCCATGGTACGTGTCAAGTTTAAATGAGAAAATAATGTAAACCTTTTTTTATGAAATGCTAATGGTGTAGTTTGATTCAATGATATATGCTAAGCTAAAAGGGCTCCGACCAGACCTTGAGATCGGTTGAATAGATTAAATATAATAAATCTCAACAGTTCATCAGTTTATCTCTAGGAGAGTTGTAAAATTTTAATTCATCCTTTAATTCAAGTTTGCATAGCTAAGGACTGAACAGAGAAAATCTAATCCACTTCCTGTGGATGTTTGAAAACTGCTGCAAAACACTTTGATTAGTTATCTTTGCCAGTGGGGATAAAATCCCACAACGTGTGGAAATGTTAGCGACGCAGCAGGTTTTCTGCGGGACCCCGGGTTAGCCTGCTGTCTCGTGGTCTCGTTCCTAGAGACATTATAAGTCTGCCAGCTGTCACCGCTAGGCCACAGTTGTCTAGCCAGAGCAGAGATTAGCGCTGGTTATTGGGAACGGGAAAAGCAGGCGATGTGCCACAGGATTAAGGAAGACGCTGAAGTAGGCCAGGCTCGCATCCAGAACAAAAATATGGGGGCCGCTGTCCCAGAACATTGCCCCCGCGTAATAGCAGTTAATCCTTTTATTTTACTCCAGCACATGCGTGTCATATTTCTGGGGTGGTTGAATGTTGTGACAAAAATAAGTTTACACTCCATGTTTGTTTTTTGTGTGAGTGTGTGTGTGTCATGCGAGTTTGTATTCATAATTCAGGTTTGACACGGAGTGGGTGGTAAACAGCATTACTTATGGATGCTGCTGGTGTTTGTGCGTTTTTGTCATTGTTGCTAATCAGTCGTGCTGTGAGATATGAGAAGCTGGATTATATTATCCTGCAAGCTCAGGGAAACTCATTCAAGGTTTGAATTACTCTCTTTTGTTTAATCAGATCAAGTGTTTATTGCTTAAGGTGGCTGCTTGTTGACACATTTCTCTAACGAAGCCTGTTTATGAAGCACTGAAAGGTAATTATGATGATTTCCCACTGTTTTGACTGTTTCTTTATAGCCTACTTTTTATTTGAAGTTATATTTCACAACTGTGACTTTTTCTTTAATTGTGTTTTTTTTTTCTTGTTTTTATATTGCAGCGTGACTTCTACCAGTTGCAACTCTGTATATTTCAAGGGATAGTTCACCCAAAAGTTTATTTTTTCTGTTGAAGACAAAAGAAGATATTTTGAAAAATGTTGAAAACCTGTTGCCATTGATGTCCATAGTATTTATTCCATAGATATAAAGTAAACCTTATTTGTTTTTAACTACTATGGATGTCAGTTTTGGAACCATTTTAGTGCAAGTACATTTTTATTTGTGGGTGAACTACCTCTCTTTCCTTGGAATTTTACTATCTCATTTAGTTTATTTGTTTTTAATTTTGACAATACAAAACTATATGTTTTTGAAATACCTTTAATATGCTTAAATGCCTAATGTTTTATAATGTGATCATTTCTGATGCTGTGTTCACACTAGATGCGGCATGTACAAATAAATAGCGATATTCATGCGTAAATAAATGAGTGAACATTTTGAGTTTACTTGCTTTATTCACGCATCAAATTCACTTTATTCAATTCCACTTCACAATAGATGTGGATTCACGTCATGGGTTGTGTATCTGTCTGCTTTTTGACTCTAGCATCCTTGCTAAATGGCTAACATGGATTTTATTGAGAGTAGCTGTGCTTTATGTGCTTTAGGAATTCTGAAAAACAGCGTATATTTGTTTGGCGCAGTGTCTGAGTCCACTAGATCCTTTCTCTGTGAGTTCACTCTAAGAGCAGCTGTGCTTTATGTGCTTTAGGAAGGCTGAAAAACAGCGTATATTCGTTCGGCGCCATGTCTTGAGTTCACTAGATCCTTTCAGAGGTCCTCCTAGCTTTGTGAGTTTATCAAGTCCTCTAGAAACACACCTGGATAATAAAAGCTTTCAGTAAGTATTCTGACTGAGCTGAGCCGAGTTTTGATGAGCTGTTGCCAAGTGTCCAGGGTATCTGTGGGGTCTTAAAGTCCTAAAATGTTTTAAATCTCAAAACCTAAATTTAAAGCCTTAAGACTAAAATCTACTGAAATATTGCATTGTAGGTCTTAACTTTTTTTAACCGTTCTTAATTTTGTGTAGCTTAACACTCATACAATCACCAACAATCCCAATCTCAATAAAACTTTTCATTTAAAAATAGCATTTTTAACTCTATTTACCATCATGTTTTAAATACTTTTCTTACAGTAACATTTGTTTGCAAGTATTTACTGCTGAGGATACTGACCTAACCTATAGGTTTTATTATTAAATTATTGTTATTGTATTTTTAAATGTATTAAATGAAAATAATTTTTGGCAGAGGAAGTGAAAATCTTTTCCAACTGGAATATTCAAAAAAAAAAAATCCTTATCATTTAGCCTTGTATGTCTAAAATTTCCTTCATAGTGGTCTTTAATAGGTCTTAAAGTCTTAAATTTAACTTAATGAAACCTGCAGAATCCTTAAGTGTCGACAAGATGATTTTCCCCAGTGACACCAACAACAGGCAGTACGTCATAATCATGCCCCTACATTGATCGGTTAATGCAGCATGAATGTCCGCTGAAGTTCAGATTTAAACTCAAGCGATTCAAATCGAGCCGCAGGATGACTATTCACGTCTTGGGATTGACTTAAAATGTAAATCACTCGTGCTTGACGTTTCATCTGCGTCTGGTGTGAACTTAGCAATACAACCCCAACTTTACTACAATTGTGTTGATTTACTTTTTTGAGAGTTGCGACTTTAGATCTTATGCACGTTTGTAATAGTTTGTTTGAAACAACAGCTTTTTTATTGCTTTCTTTTTCTTTCACAGTTGTGACTAATTGATATATTGCAATGCAGGTTGCAGCTTTATCTTTCTATAGTTACAATAATCTCATATTAAAGCTTCATATCACACTTTAATATGCAACTGTGGCTTTTTTTATTGTAGTTTTTTCTTGTTCTTTTACTGCATCGTGACTTCTACCAGCTGCAACTCTGTATATTTAACGGGATAGTTCACCCAAAACCTTTGTTAGTTTTTTTTCTGCTGAAGACAAAATAAGATATTTTGAAAAATGTTGAAGATCTGCAACTATTGATGTCCATAGTATTTATTCTATAGGTATAAAGTAAACCTTAACCTTATTTGTTTTTAACTACTAAGGATGTCAATTTTGGAACCATTTTAGTGCGAGTAAATTTATATTTTTTGGGTTATTTTTCTTGTCTAGTTCATTTGTTTTGTAATTTTGACAATACAAAACTATACGTTTTTGAAACGCCTTACATATGTTTAAGTGCATAATATTTCTTATGTCTTTGTAATTGTTTATGTTTGAAAACTATTGATTTTTTTTCTTGCTTTTTTCTTTTGCTATTGTGACTACTTTTAATTGATATATTGCAATGTGGATTGTAGCTTTATCTTTCTGTAGTTACAATTATCTGTTATATTCTGCAATTAATTTGGTTTATTATCTTGCAGAGTTTGTAGTGACATTATGGCATAATTACAATTTTATTTATTGTAACTAATATCTAACAATGTGACTAATAACAGTATCCTCAACATCAAATATTCATCACTGTGGCCATCAATTACCACCAATCAAAATCTTGACAAGATGCTTTTGCCATGCAGGCTTTTTCCACTTGCGTATCATTCTAATGGTTGTCCCGTGTTTTGTCTGTAACTTAAGCGGAGGCATATGAACCTGTATTTTCAAGGGACTCGGTTTGACTCAAGTCACTCCAAACTTAACCTCAGGCTTATTATCTAGCAGCAGCTGCAGGGGTCAATGCTGACCTGGTGTCAAGTGGTTGTCACCGTGTTCTCAGATTTATACAGGTCGACTGAAAGCAGTGATAAATGTATGGAGTCATGTTCAAATAGATATTGTAAATCCTCTGTCAAAAGCTATATATACTGCAAATAGCAGGAAATTTAGTATTGAACACGTCACCATTTTTTTACTCAGGACATATATTTCAAAGCTTCTGATGACTTTACTTTCACCAGACGCTGGGGTCAAAACCAAAGTAATACATACATACAAAGAACACAAAGGTAATTCATTTAGAAATTTATGTGTAATAAAATTAAATGACACTGGAAAAAAGATTAAACACATGAAGAAGGGAAGGTGTAAAAAGGCATGTTAAGCCCAGACAGTAACTGAAATCTCTCAATTGTTAACCAGGGTGGAGATTTCAGCAAGACGATGATCCTAATCACAGCCAAGGAAAATCTCATTTGGTTTCAGAAAAGGAAATCAAGCGTCTAGATTGGAGCAGACAATCACCTGTCTTGAATCCAGTAGAAAATAAGAACTAAAGTTCAGAGTTCATAGGCGAGAACCACAGAACAGTCAAGATTTTTAGACTTTGTTGAAGTTAGGGAAACCTGAGAAAGGAATGCAATGCCATTCTACATTTAAGAGACATCTTAAAGCTGTCCTGACTAAAAAAAAAATCCTTTAATACAGTGTATTAAATACATTTCAGTAGTTTAATACTTTCTCCTTGTGTCATTTCATTATTTGTCATTATATTATTTACATTTTTCTGATTATTTTATTTTTATGTTTAGTTGTATATATATATAAATTTATTTTATTTAAATTTTTTTAGTTTAGTTTAGTCTAACTTGTAACACAGATTTCTTCATGTAAACAACAAACCTACAATAAACCATCAAGATCCTGCTTGACAGCCATATTTATTACAGAAATAAAAACACAGGCATGTTAATGACATTTGAATTTCAAAACAATCAATGCCAATAAAGAAAAAAGTGATTTCCAAGTTAGATTCTAAGTGGACTGCAAAAAAAAATGCCAAAACACAGGCATTGCAAATATGGAAAATGGAAAATTATAATAAAAATAAAGTATTGAATCCAAACAATTTTACTCATTGTAAAGTTGTATTGCTGTGAGTTGAGAACATTAATTATAAAGTAGAAACAATTTAGCTTAGTCCTTCTTTACATTCAGCCAATTGCTAAAGCAGTCCAGTCGGTTGACATTATCGGGGGACAATGTGGACCCTTTTTTTTTTGAATGATGTGAGCTGAGTGTGCAACGCAATCTCACGGCAAATCGTAACTTTTTGATTGAGTGGCTCCGAACAACGACGTTTAAGCAGGTTTGGGCAGGTTTGTTATGAAGAAACAGGTACACACAAATTTGCTTAAACTAAGAGTTCTAAAGTATGGCTGTATTTCACAAGGATTCTGACACAACAATGGAAGCAGGCGCTTTACAAAAGTTGCGATTAAGGGGGAAACATGTCAAACTTAATGAAACATTGGAGGGCGCATGCTGAAAGGCAGAGGAATGTGCTGTGTTTGACAGCTTGCGACTTCATCTGGTATTTTCTGAGTACATTTATTTTGACACCAATACTCAGATTTTAATATGATTACTATAATACTCTTACTATAAGTACCATGTAATTTTTGATTACCTTAAAGTATTACCCGAGTCCGAAATGCAGAGGTTTTTCTTTCCGTTCGCCATGTGATATCAAATTCCATTAAAACAGAAGTCGAAAGTTAAAAATGAAACTTTTGGATAGCCTGGTAAAGCAACATTAATTGTTTTATACTGAAACTTGCTTTCAAAAAGGGCTTCCTTGGACTTATCCATGTTTCTTTGCATGTTGAACACACGGTGGCCACAAGAGGAAAACAAAAAGCTGCAACTGCGTTAATTGCCTTAATTTTTTAAACGCGTTAAATATTTCAAATTAATCGCATGCGTTAACGCACTAATTTTGACAGCACTAAAATATATATAATGCTTTAAAAACCCTATGCGACCTATGTAGCATTTTACCTACAGTATGAACTTATACTTGATAAATGCACTCTTTGAGAGGACCATAAAAACTAGTCAAGGAGAAGTTACAACCTTTTCTTCTAAATTCACTCAAGTGAGCCAAGAGTGTGTGTGAGTTTCATTTGATCAATGTGCATTTTCCAGGCTTCATCTCTGCCATTTAGCCATTGAGTTTGAACTCCTCAAGGCGGCTGAACTCCACTAGTGTCAGACTGAGATTAGAGCAACCATTGATTTTGAGACACTTTAAAAGCAGTTTATTCCTTGACACATTTCATCAGTGAAACCTCGAAATGCTCAAGACACCCTTGAAACTGCAATTTCATAGATGTCTTTCTATTCTCACTGCAGTTTATGGATTTCTAGCCGTTCTTGGTTACTGTTTTCTGTTCGTGTTTTGTTACAAACCCTAGTAAGCTGCCTGCAGTCTCTTAAGTATTCTTAAATGTTTGAAGGTAGGCAGCTTGATTATGCTTCCTCATTTAAGCTAATGCTAATGTACAGTATTGTGTTGAAAATCAGTAAGAACAAAAACATGTTCAAGATGGTGTACAGTATGTAAGTGCTGATTTGAAGTGTTTACATTATGCTAGGTTCACACCAAAGCTAAATTGAGTATTTGTGTGAGTAGGTTGCATACAAAATCAATGTAAATGAGCAAACGGGCACATATTTGGGTACAAATGAAGTTTCATAGTATACTGCCAATGCAGTGTGGTGTCAACAAGTGGCATATGAAGTTTCATAACGCTAGTATACTGGCTACGTAGTGCACTCTATTCAGTTATACATTCTCCTAAACCCTTTTATATGTTTGTTTCTTGAATGCTAGTTTATTGCTTGTATAGGCTTGTTAGTTTTGAAATGGTGCTACTTTGTTAGCAGCTGGCTTTTTGCCAAGGGCTTGTGATAATTGGGAGGAATGGGGTAAATTACCGAGGTAAAGACTGAGCGTTGGCTTTCACGCAGCGGGAGAATAAGGGACGGCTCTCATTGGTGCTCAATAACTCTTGCTAATAGTGTCTAATTGCTCTTGCTGATTTGTAAGCGGTGGGAACATTGATTAAAGGCGATGAAGTTGCAAAGCGGCAGCACAAGTGTTGCCAACAGCCGGAGGGCCTGATTGTCATTGCAGCTGCCGCAACTTGCAGTAAAAGATTGGAAATCTCAACCAAAGGTCACACTTTGACTGAATAATCTACTAGCATCTTTATTAGCACATTAGCTCAGCCATGCACTGCGATCCTGTGGCAGTAAGATGCGTTTCAGGTGATACAAGTGATTCTGAGGTAGTTACAAATCTTATTCTATGAGACTTCTTAAATACAGGGATGTGATTGTTCTGTATGTATACGGATTTCCGTATTTTCTAAGCTTCGTTTTTTTGCAGTGGGGGTTGGGGGTGTCTCCATCGTCATAAAAGCAAATGACCTGCTACATTCTGGATGTCTTTCAGGGATGTTATTGTAGACCTATCTATGCTACTGTGGACACATTCTAAGTAATAAAGGTATACAGGAGCTGTCACTGAGGCAAAAGATACATATTAGTACCCCAAAAGTCCACAGTGGTACTTCAAAGGTGCATATTAGTGCCTAAATGTTCCTAAAACGTACCATTGTGGACCCTTCAGATACAAGTATGTACCTTTTGAAAAGGTACTGCCCCATTGACAGCTCCTGGGTGTATACCATAATGATATTGTGTAGTCCTATAATGTGACGAAGCCGCTTACAATATGCAAGATTATGAGATGGCTTTAAATGCGTGTGTGGCTGTGCACACTTTTCCGTGCTCACATTTGCATGTCACGACCCCGTGCGCTCTATGTACATAATAAATAAAGCTGCAGGACGCACATTTGTTGTTATTCTCTGCAATTCATCTTTTCTTGTGTTCATTAATTCAGTGCTACAGCCTAGCACCTCAAATTTAATAACTAAAGTGTCACAAGTTTAGATTATGTTACACATTTATAAAAATCTATTTTATAATTTATTAAAAATAGGCTATTATAAACGGGTCCAAGCCAAAGGGAAAGCAAACTAACTTATAACGCTGTATGATTTTTTTTCAAGGTGGAATGTATAATTAGGCTACTCAATTCAACTGGACTTCATATTTTTACAGTTCAAATTGTTGATTGACTAGTAGTTTATTTATCACGTTGGAATAAAGAGTTGGCTAAATTACAGGGAAAGTTATATTCTGTGGACACAAGAGAACTAACCGAGTTAGTGGCACCACCTAGCAGCGATATGTGGATCTGTCCCGACATTGAGGTACAAAGTATAAACCTAATAAATATTAGTTAGGTCACTATTAAACTAATCAAACAAAAATTGGAGCTTAAATTGTGGGGACAATAACAAATATTTATATAAAATTATTATTTTTTATAATTATAATTTATTATTTAAAAACACACATGTAACAAAATGGCTTGGCGTTGGATGGCGGAAGAGTGTCGCGGATGAAAGTGTAGAGCGGCGGGGTTGTTGCGGCGAAAGTAAAGAGGGTTGGGGAGTGGTTCTCGCAAACCGGTCGTTAAATACATTGCACACCCCTCTCCCCCGCATCCCTCCTAGCTCTTCAGGTAGCCTATGTCGCGCACAACTTACCCCCACCCCCTACTCAGATATGTCGCTCACTCCACCCCTGACACAGACACACACAGACACACACACACAATGCGCTGCGGACGTTTTGGCCCCAACAGCCTTCCATACTGGAGTGACTCCCCTCAGATTCAACACGCATGATCCCGTTCATCAAATTTGCTTAAACTAAGCATCCTAAAGTATTACTGTATTTCACAATCTGACACAACAACGCGAAGCATACGCTTTCGTTGGGTTTAATGAGGAAACAAGCTAAACTTGGAGGGCTCATGCTGAAAGGCAGAGTAATGCCCTGTCTTTGACAGCTCGCGACTTCACCAGACGTTCTGAGTACATTTACATAAGACACCAATACTCCGATTTTAATATGATTAAGATTATACTTCTACCATGTAGTCTAAGGCCCCGTTTACACTAGTGCGTTTTAGTTTTAAAACGGCGTTTTAGAATGAAAACGATCCGCGTCCACACTCGTGTTTTACCTAGCGTTTCTGAACTGCTCTCCGTCCACAACAAAACGCTGAAAACGCACATCACGTGACCACACACACACACTTTGGATACACACACAATCGCTGGAGCCCATCTACCCAGATGAGAGCTCTGCTAGTCGGACTTCTCATCAAGCATCTCCCGCTGGATCTAATCTCACTATATTTATTAAACGTGATATTTCATTCATCTTGTTGTCTTTATCTAACGACATATTCCCTGACTTTGGTCATTGGAATCTATTACTTGTTCTCAGGTAACGTGTTTTGGCTGAGCGCAAAGATAAGTTAATGATTAATGAAACCACGTAGCCTACATTCTGTATATTGACTGATCGCTTGCCTTTATTTCCTATAATGTATAAACTTATTGTATGTTATACTTTTATAATGGCCATTATCGATTATTAAAACTGATATTCAGCAAAAGAGAGGGTATGTTTCGTATTTTCACTGAAATTGAAAGGAGGCAGTTGTTATCGGCTCCGTTTTGTTATAAATATCCACACAGTGAAGATGATGCTCATGCAGCACGACGCCTCAACATTTCTGCTGTCTGTTTAGTTGTTAATATTAAAATAAAAATAGGCAGTTCCTTATATCAAGTTTACATTTTATTGTTGAGAAAGTGAAACAACGTAGCCAAGGTGATGTGAATGAAGTTATAAAGTACACTGTTCCCTGTGAAGATTGACGCGTGTCCTCGGTATGTTTTCCATATCAAACTGAGAAGAAGAGATGCAACCTTGATCAAACTTGCGAAGTCTGAACTTACACGGAGAAGATTCAGGACTGAACTGTGTGTTAGGCTACTTAATATTGAGGAAAAGCCCCAATCAGAGAGGCGAATGTCTGCAGCCCCGCCTCCGTTTTCAGATGTCTCCGTCTTTCCCCATCCACACTGAGACGGAACAGCTGCGTTTCAGAATGAAAACGGCCTCTCCAGCGTTTTCGAAACGCTCCGTTTTCGGCGCTCGAGAACTCCGGCGTAGTGTGGACGGATGGCGTAACCGTAGCAAAACTTATGCGTTTTCAAACTAAAACGCACTAGTGTAAACGGGGCCTAAGCAATGATTTTATTACCTTAAAGGAACACCGAGTCACGAAATGCAGAGGATTTTCTTTCTGTTCGCCATGCGGTAACAGGAAGTAAAAAAAAACCTGCAACTGCGTTAATTGCGTGAAATTTTTTTAACGCGTTAATTATTTAAAATTAATCGCATTCGTCAACGCACAGCGCTAATATATATATATATATATATATACATACACAAATTAGGCCCTGTATGTAAATATATGTATGTATGTATATATATAACCTTTTTACATGGTACAGTATATCCGCTTCTTGTCTGTCATGAAACATGTAGCATAGCTAGTTTTAAGCTTCACAAGATGTGCAAAGCCAAGAAAACTGACAAAAGTGCAAACGAATGAATACAAGGAGTAAAAAATGTCATCTTACTTTCTCTTAATCACTTCAGTTTACACACTTTCCATCTTTTAATACTTTTTATTTTTACATGTGTGTTTCATGTTGCCTACATGACATGAGCCTCACTGCATGGTTTCTGATTGGCTGTCTGTTGCCAAGAGTCCAGCAGCAACAAGCAAACACCACTTGCTTTCACCCTAAACAAACTTTCCTGAGTATGATTCATACCCCTTAGTAAAAAGTGGTGCTAACACCACTTTCAAATTACAGGTGTGAAGCATTTCATTACGGTAATGTGATGTCTTAATATGGACATTAAACTATGGAATTAAACAGTGTCCTTCTCTAACTTTTTCACATGACTGCACAGGTATGTGTATTTTTGTGTGACAGTCTTTCTGAAATCACATGCTATACATCCAGATTCAGTCTCCTGGAAGGCTAAGCTAACCCGCTAGGCAGTGGCTAGTCAGTCTGAAGTGATGTGTTTGGACAGGGTCAGAATAACAGCCAGTAAAGGGTGTCTTCTGATCCGTTCAAGCCAAAGAGACGGCTGCGGGATGGCGTCCAACCTCCGCTATGTGACCTAGCCAGGCTATGGCCTTTTGCGACATCACCCCGCAGCCATTTTTAAATCAGTAACTGGCTTTATGTTTGCCTTTCTTCAGCTTTCTAATTAAAACTCTGTTCAGTTTGAGTATACTGTTCATCCTAATGGAAAGTGTTGTGTAATTCGATCACCCTGTGGTTGCGTGTAATTGGCCTCGGGAGACGGTTCAGACAGGCATCTCCAGAGGTTTATGGCGGAGGACATCAGGATTGGATGCGTCTTTTAGTGCATGAGTGTGGTTTCTACTTTTCACATTAATATTTATGTTCTTGGCTTTTTAATTTTTAGTAGTAACAGGCGTCTGTGATAATTAGTCTCCGGACAGTTTGGTAAGGGATTCTCTTTTGAAGTCAAATTTTAAATAGTGATATATAAGGATATTAATATGCTTTCAGAAAGGTAACAAGGCCAAACAAGGGTTTTAATAAGATTGTTTCCTTGGGCTGAAGCAGTGTTACGTCAGTATTACTGATTAATTAGTGTCATTTTTAATAATAGCTTCAATAACTGTTTGTTTTATTTAGTTAGAATAATCATGTTTTACCTTTTAAATTAGTTAATTTGAAATTTTACTTGTAGGAGTAATAATACAGCAAATAAGTATTAAATACTTCACTATTTTTCTCAGAAAACACATTTCTAAATGTGCTGATGACTTAAAAATTTTCCCCAGATGTTGGTAACAACCAAAGAAATATATATGGAAAGAAAACAAATCTAATTAGTTTACAAATTAAGTTATTCATAATAAAAGGAAATGATGCAGGGAAAAAGTATTGAACACATGAAGAAAGGAAGGTGTAGGAAAGCAGTGAACGCCCAGACAGCAGCTAAAATCTCTCAGAAGTTTTTCAGCAAGCCCTTCGTGATTGTAAATGAATATTAGCTGCTTCAGTCCAACATCTAATTAGCAGGATGATTAGGATAAAACTAGGGTGGACTTTTCAGCAAGACAGTGATTTAAAATACAGCCAAGAAAAACTCTCAAATGCTTTCAGAAAAAGAAAAAAAAAAGCTGCTTGAAAGGTCCACCCAGTTATCTGACTCGAATTTATTATAGAATACAAAATAAAGATCAGTTTTGATAGACAAGACCCACAGAACCATGAAGAATTTTTATATTTATTAGCTGTTTAAGTATATTTAGTTCATTAAAAGTATTTAATTTACTAATGTTTATTACCTTCAAATGTAGGTGTTTAAAATTACACTATTTTGTTTTATTTTATTTTATTACAACTTATACAGGTGGATATCATGGCACTCTCAAATAATTACTAGGAAGTATATCTGTCTACGTTCCATAATTCATACACTGAAGTTAATGGCCGTTTCATGCCTGCGCTCAAACGCATAACATCATGGAGTCGTGGTGATAAATGTTTGCCGTTCATGACACACTGCACTTGTGTGTAATCACACTCTTTATACCGCATCCGTAATCCTCTTAATTTATTTCCTCAGCTGCGAGGATCCTGATGCTCCTGTCAGTGCTGCGACTCAATTTGGAGAGGCTTACAGAAAGGATGTTAATTTACGGACACTGCTGGCCGTGCCCAAATGCCAGGGGTGCCATACATGGCTGACCTACTTTACCATTGCCCTGTCCACACACTGCTAAGACCTGCACTACCCTGTGGATCTCATTAGCTGCTGCGTAACTACAAGGAGAACTGATTTTGTAAAATACCAGTAAAAGCGCAAGGTCATTTCTATTGTGAGGTGTGCGTATTGACATTTGGAAGATGATACCATAGGCACAAATTAATTGATTTTCTCGAGAGAATGATTTTGGTGCTTCTTCAGGATTTGGGCTCTGCGGGACGCGTCACACTGTGTTAAATCGGATGAGTCATGGCGTAATGGAGTTTGACATTCATTTCATTGAGAGCACTCCAGTCAGTAGGCAAAATATGTCTAGATGCTTTAACTATTTTTACTCCGCCAACAGAAATAGTTGTAAACAAAGCAACAGTGGAATCAATCGTCTCATGTCTCCAGGCAATGCACAGTAGTGGTGTTCTGTTTTGGAATGGAATGGAACACAGTGCTAAAAATGCTAATGTTTTTAAAAAACAACAACTTTGATTTGATTTAGAAATATATTTATTTTTGTTTGTTTAATTGTTTTGAATGAATTATTTATTATTACAACTAAACACCAGGAGAAACGACATGGAAACAACGCGAGGTCACGTAGTATGTCCTTTGTCATTAACTACATAATTAGAAAGAAGCCTTTAGTGGGGTAGAAAATATACTTATTTTGCTCTCCTGGGTTTGGAGGGAATTAGCAATTTCTCCTCAACTTTTTTCTTTTTTGACCCAGTTGTGGTATTGCTCTCATGACATGTCAACCAAACCCGAATGCTTCTGCCAAATTCCCTATTCTTCCACTGGCTTGGATGCTGCTCTGTCATTGGCTATAGGTGATCACCGATGTTATTTTTAATCAAAACACATT